>NW_026712283.1:8720628-8935870 GCF_030504385.1 Musca domestica | reverse complement strand
AAAATAGCATACTTAAAATGGCCATAACTCCTTAAATATTGACATTTCGGGTTTTTAGCTATTTTTGTGATCACCTTTTTAAAGAGGAAAATAGCAAACTTTAAAATGGCCATAACTCCTTGAATATCGACAATTCGGGTTTTTTAGCTATTATTTGTGAGCACTTTTGGAAAGAGGAAAAATAGCATACTTTAAAATGGCCATAACCCTTAATGTCGATATTTCGGGGTTTTTAGCTATTATTTGTGATCACATTTTTAAAGAGAAAAAATAGCATACTTTAAGATGGCCATAACTCCTTAAATATTGACATTTCTGGTTTTTAGCTATTATTTGTGATCACCTTTGGGAAGAGGAAAAATAGCATACTTTAAAATGGCCATAACTCCTTAAATATTGACATTTCGGGGTTTTTAGCTATTATTTGTGATCACTTTTGAAGGAGGAAAAATAGCATACTTTAAAATGGCCATAACTCCTTAAATATCGACAATTCGGGTTTTTAGGCTATTATTTGTGATCAATTTTTTAAAGAGAAAAAAAAAAACAACTTTAAAATGGCCATAAATCCGTAAATATTGACATTTCGGGGTTTTTAGCTATTATTTGTGATCACTTTTCGAAAGAGGTAAAATAGCATACTTTAAAATGGCTATAACTCCTTAAATATTGACATTTCGGGGTTTTTAGGCTATTATTTGTGATCACCTTTTTAAAGAGGAAAAATAGCATACTTTAAAATGGCCATAACTCCTTAAATTTGACATTTCGGGGTTCTAGCTATTATTTGTGATCAATTTTTAAAGAGAAAAAAAAGAAACATACTTTAAAATGGCCATAACTCCTTAAATATGACATTTCGGGGTTTTAGCTATTATTTGTGATCACTTTTCGACAGAGGTAAAATAGCATACTTTAAAATGGCTATAACTCCTTAAATATTGACATTTCGGAGTTTTTAGTTATTATTTGTGATCACCTTTTTAAAGAGGAAAAATATCATACTTCAAAATGGCCATAACTCCTTAAATATTGACATTTCGGGGTTTTTAGCTTTTATTTGTGATCACTTCTGCAAAGAGGAAAGATAGCATACTTTAAAATGGCCATAACTCCTTAAATATTGACTGGGTTTGTAGCTATTAATTGTGACAACCTTTTTAAAGAGGAAAAAAAACATTTTTTAAATGGCCATGACTCTTTAAATATATACATTTCGGGGTTTTTAGCTATTATTTGTGATCACCTTTTTAAAGAGGAAAAATAGCATACTTTAAAATGGCCATAACTCCTTAAATATTGACATTTCGGGGGTTCTAGCTATTATTTGTGATCAATTTTTTAAAGAGAAAAAAAAAACATACTTTAAAATGGCCATAACTCCTTAAATATTGACATTTCGGGGTTTTTAGCTATTATTTGTGATCACTTTTCGACAGAGGTAAAAAAGCATACTTTAAAATGGCTATAACTCCTTAAATATTGACATTTCGGAGTTTTTAGTTATTATTTGTGATCACCTTTTTAAAGAGGAAAAATATCATACTTCAAAATGGCCATAACTTCATAAATATTGACATTTCGGGGTTTTTAGCTATTATTTGTTATCAATTTTTTAAAGACGAAAAATAGCATACTTTAGAATGGCCATAACTCCTTAAATATTGACATTTCGCGGTTTTTAGCTATTATTTGTGATCACCTTTTTAAAGAGGAAAATAGCATACTTTAAAATGGCCATAACTCCTTAAATATTGACATTTCGGGGGTTTTAGCTATTATTTGTGATCACCTTTTTAAAGAGGAAAAATAGCATACTTTAAAATGGCCATAACTCCTTAAATATTGACATTTCGGGGTTTTTAGCTATTATTTGTGATCACCTTTTTAAAGAGGAACAATAGCATACTTTAAAATGGCCATAACTCCTTAAATATTAACATTTCGGGGTTTTTAGCTACTGTTTGTTATCAATTTTTTAAAGACGAAAAATAGCATACTTTAGAATGGCCACAACTCCTTAAATATTGACATTTCGCGGTTTTTAGCTATTATTTGTGATCACCTTTTTAAAGAGGAACAATAGCATACTTTAAAATGGCCATAACTCCTTAAATATTAACATTTCGGGGTTTTTAGCTACTGTTTGTTATCAATTTTTTAAAGACGAAAAATAGCATACTTTAGAATGGCCACAACTCCTTAAATATTGACATTTCGCGGTTTTTAGCTATTATTTGTGATCACCTTTTTAAAGAGGAAAAATAGCATACTTTAAAATGGCCATAGCTCCTTAAATATTGACATTTCGGGGTTTTTAGCTATTATTTGTGATCACCTTTTTAAAGAGGAAAATAGCATATTTTAAAATGGCCATAACTCCTTAAATATTGACATTTCCGGGTTTTTAGCTATTATTTGTGATCACTTTTCGAAAGAGAAAAAAGTAGCATTCTTTAAAATGGCCATAACTCCTTAAATATTGACATTTCGGGGTTTTTAGCTATTATTTGTGGTCAATTTTGTAAAGAGGATAAATAGCATGCTTTGGAATGGCCATAACTCCTTAAATATTGACATTTCGGGGGTTTTAGCTATTATTTGTGATCACCTTTTTAAAGAGGAAAAATAGCATACTTTAAAATGGCCATAACTCCTTAAATATTGACATTCGGGGTTTTTAGCTAGTATTTGTGATCACCTTTTTAAAGAGGAAAAATAGGATACTTTAAAATGGCCATAGCTCCTTAAATATTGACATTTCGGGGTTTTTAGCTATTATTTGTGATCACTTTTCGAAAGAGAAAAAGTAGCATACTTTAAAATGGCCATAACTCCTTAAATATTGACATTTCGGGGTTTTTAGCTATTATTTGTGGTCAATTTTTTAAAGAGGATAAATAGCATGCTTTAGAATGGCCATGACTCCTTAAATATTGACATTTCGGGGGTTTTAGCTATTATTTGTGATCACCTTTTTAAAGAGGAAAAATAGCATACTTTAAAATGGCCATAACTCCTTAAATATTGACATTTTGGGGGTTTTAGCTATTATTTGTGATCACTTCTGCAAATAGGAAAGATAGCATACTTTAAAATGGCCGTAACTCCTTAAATATTGACATTTCGGGATTTTTAGCTATTATTTGTGATCACCTTTTTAAAGAGGAAAAATATCATACTTTAAAATGACCATAACTCTTTAAATATTGACATTTCGGGTTTTTTAGCTATTATTTGTGATCACCTTTTTAAAGAGGAAAAATATCATACTTCAAAATGGCCATAACTCCTTAAATATTGACATTTCGGGGTTTTTAGCTTTTATTTGTGATCACTTCTGCAAAGAGGAAAGATAGCATACTTTGAAATGGCCATAACTCCTTAAATATTGACATTTCGGGGTTTTTAGTTATTATTTGTGATCTCATTTTTAAAGAGGAAAAATAGCATACTTTAAAATGGCCATAACTCCTTAAATATTAACATTTCGGGGTTTTTAGCTATTATTTGTGATCAATTTTTTAAAGACGAAAAATAGCATACTTTAGAATGGCCATAACTCCTTAAATATTGACATTTCGCGGTTTTTAGCTATTATTTGTGATCACCTTTTTAAAGAGGAAAAATAGCATACTTTAAAATGGCCATAACACCGTAAATATTGACATTTCGGGGTTTTTAGCTATTATTTGTGGTCAATTTTTTAAAGAGGATAAATAGCATACTTTAGAATGGCCATAACTCCTTAAATATTGACATTTCGCGGTTTTTAGCTATTATTTGTGATCACCTTTTTAAAGAGGAAAAATAGCATACTTTAAAATGGCCATAGCTCCTTAAATATTGACATTTCGGGGTTTTTAGCTATTATTTGTGATCACCTTTTTAAAGAGGAAAAATAGCATATTTTAAAATGGCCATAACTCCTTAAATATCGACATTTCGGGGTTTTTAGCTATTATTTGTGATCACTTTTCGAAAGAGAAAAATAGCATTCTTTAAAATGGCCATAACTCCTTAAATATTGACATTTTGGGGTTTTAGCTATTATTTGTGATCACTTCTGCAAAGAGGAAAGATAGCATACATTAAAATGGCCATAACTCCTTAAATATTGACATTTCGGGATTTTTAGTTATTATTTGTGATCACCTTTTTAAAGAGGAAAAATATTATACTTTAAAATGACCATGACTCTTTAAATATATACATTTCGGGGTTTTTAGCTATTATTTGTGATCACCTTTTTAAAGAGGAAAAATATCATACTTCAAAATGGCCATAACTCCTTAAATATTGACATTTCGGGGTTTCTAGCTATTATTTGTGATCACCTTTTTAAAGAGGAAAAATATCATACTTCAAAATGGCCATAACTTCTTAAATATTGACATTTCGGGGTTTTTAGCTTTTATTTGTGATCACTTCTGCAAAGAGGAAAGATAGCATACTTTAAAATGGCCATAACTCCTTAAATATTGACATTTCGGGGTTTTTAGCTATTATTTGTGATCACATTTTTAAAGAGGAAAAATAGCATACTTTAAAATGGCCATAACTCCTTAAATATTAACATTTCGGGGTTTTTAGCTATTATTTGTGATCAATTTTTTAAAGACGAAAAATAGCATACTTTAGAGTGGCCATAACTCCTTAAATATTGACATTTCGCGGTTTTTAGCTATTATTTGTGATCACCTTTTTAAAGAGGAAAAATAGCATACTTTAAAATGGCCATAACTCCTTAAATATTGACATTTCGGGGTTTTTAGCTATTATTTGTGGTCAATTTTTTAAAGAGGATAAATAGCATACTTTAGAATGGCCATAACTCCTTAAATATTGACATTTCGGGGGTTTTAGCTATTGTTTGTGATCACCTTTTTAAAGAGGAAAAATAGCATACTTTAAAATGGCCATAACACCGTAAATATTGACATTTCGGGGTTTTTAGCTATTATTTGTGATCACATTTTTAAAGAGGAAAAATAGCATACTTTAAAATGGCCATAACTCCTTAAACATTGACATTTCGCGGTTTTTAGCTATTATTTGTGATCACCTGTTTAAAGAGGAAAAATAGCATACTTTAAAATGGCCATAGCTCCTTAGATATTGACATTTCGGGGTTTTTAGCTATTATTTGTGATCACCTTTTTAAAGAGGAAAAATAGCATATTTTAAAATGGCCATAACTCCTTAAATATTGACATTTCGGGGTTTTTAGCTATTATTTGTGATCACTTTTCGAAAGAGAAAAAGTAGCATATTTTAAAATGGCCATAACTCCTTAAATATTGACATTTTGGGGGTTTTAGCTATTATTTGTGATCACTTCTGCAAAGAGGAAAGATAGCATACTTTAAAATGGCCATAACTCCTTAAATATTGGCATTTCGGGATGTTTAGTTATTATTTGTGATCACCTTTTTAAAGAGGAAAAATATTATACTTTAAAATGACCATGACTCTTTAAATATATACATTTCGGGGTTTTTAGCTATTATTTGTGATCACCTTTTTAAAGAGGAAAAATATCATACTTCAAAATGGCCATAACTCCTTAAATATTGACATTTCGGGGTTTCTAGCTATTATTTGTGATCACCTTTTTAAAGAGGAAAAATATCATACTTCAAAATGGCCATAACTTCTTAAATATTGACATTTCGGGGTTTTTAGCTTTTATTTGTGATCACTTCTGCAAAGAGGAAAGATAGCATACTTTAAAATGGCCATAACTCCTTAAATATTGACATTTCGGGGTTTTTAGCTATTATTTGTGATCACATTTTTAAAGAGGAAAAATAGCATACTTTAAAATGGCCATAACTCCTTAAATATTAACATTTCGGGGTTTTTAGCTATTATTTGTGATCAATTTTTTAAAGACGAAAAATAGCATACTTTAGAATGGCCATAACTCCTTAAATATTGACATTTCGGGGTTTTTAGCTATTATTTGTGATCACCTTTTTAAAGAGGAAAAATAGCATACTTTAAAATGGCCATAACTCCTTAAACATTGACGTTTCGGGGTTTTTAACTGTTATTTGTGATCTTCTTTTTAAAGAGGAAAAATATCATACTTTAAAATGGCCATAACTCCTTAAATATTGACATTTCGGGGTTTTTAGCTATTATTTGTGATCACTTATCGAAAGAGAAAAAGTAGCATACTTTAAAATGGCCATAACTCCTTAAATATTGACATTTCGGGGGTTTTAGCTATTGTTTGTGATCACCTTTTTAAAGAGGAAAAATAGCATACTTTAAAATGGCCATAACACCGTAAATATTGACATTTCGGGGTTTTTAGCTCTTATTTGTGATCACATTTTTAAAGAGGAAAAATAGCATACTTTAAAATGGCCATAACTCCTTAAACATTGACATTTCGCGGTTTTTAGCTATTATTTGTTATCACCTTTTTAAAGAGGAAAAATAGCATACTTTAAAATGGCCATAGCTCCTTAAATATTGACATTTCGGGGTTTTTAGCTATTATTTGTGATCACCTTTTTAAAGAGGAAAAATAGCATATTTTAAAATGGCCATAACTCCTTAAATATTGACATTTCGGGGTTTTTAGCTATTATTTGTGATCACTTTTCGAAAGAGAAAAAGTAGCATATTTTAAAATGGCCATAACTCCTTAAATATTGATATTTTGGGGGTTTTAGCTATTATTTGTGATCACTTCTGCAAAGAGGAAAGATAGCATACTTTAAAATGGCCATAACTCCTTAAATATTGGCATTTCGGGATTTTTAGTTATTATTTGTGATCACCTTTTTAAAGAGGAAAAATATTATACTTTAAAATGACCATGACTCTTTAAATATATACATTTCGGGGTTTTTAGCTATTATTTGTGATCACCTTTTTAAAGAGGAAAGATAGCATACTTTAAAATGGCCATAACTCCTTAAATATTGACATTTCGGGGTTTTTAGCTATTATTTGTGATCACATTTTTAAAGAGGAAAATAGCATACTTTAAAATGGCCATAACTCCTTAAATATTGACATTTCGGGGTTTTTAGCTATTATTTGTGATCACATTTTTAAAGAGGAAAAATATCATACTTTAAAATGGCCATAACTCCTTAAATATTGACATTTCGGGGTTTTTAGCTATTATTTGTGATCACTTATCGAAAGAGAAAAAGTAGCATACTTTAAAATGGCCATAACTCCTTAAATATTGACATTTCGGGGTTTTTAGCTATTATTTGTGATCACTTTTCGAAAGAGGAAAAATAGCATACTTTAAAATGGCCATAACTTCTTAAATATTGACATTTCGGGGTTTTTAGCTATTATTTGTGATCTTCTTTTTAAAGAGGAAAAATATCATACTTTAAAATGGCCATAACTCCTTAAATATTGACATTTCCGGGTTTTTAGCTATTATTTGTGATCACCTTTTTAAAGAGGAAAAATAGCATACTTTAAAATGGCCATAACTCCTTAAATATTGACATTTCGGGGGTTTTAGCTATTATTTGTGATCACTTTTGGAAAGAGGAAAAATAGCATTCTTTAAAATGGCCATAACTCCTTAAATATTGACATTTCGGGGTTTTTAGCTATTATTTGTGATCACTTTTGGAAAGAGGAAAAATAGCATACTTTAAAATGGCCATAACTCCTTAAATATTGACATTTCGGGGTTTTTAGCTATTATTTGTTATCAATCCACCTTATTTTATCTAAAGTTTTGAAATGTGACAGAACAGTCGATTCTTAGAATTTTGAAGATTTCTGCTACAATTTTCAACCAAAGGGGCAGAAGAGAAGCTTATTTATTTTCGAGATGATCGCAGAATATTTAGGCGTTTAAATGGACCAAAAAACTGAAAAAATCCTGATTTTGCAGTTGCTCTACAGGTCGCAATTATAGATCAATCGAAGTTAGAATGAGTCTAGTGCTTGGGGCTGACCAGAAGCCTTGCAATTTTGATGGTCATCGGACAATATTTAGCGCTTAAAATATACCATATCTTCTTTGTAAAAAATAAGAAAATTGGCACTAAACCGTGAATATTTTTAATCCTGCCGAAATCACAAATGCCGAAAAAATTCCACTTCTGACCGTTACATTGATGCTCATATCCAGATATCACATATATATCAAAATATCTACAATCTCGTATATAATGAAGGGGATCTTAAGTAGACCGCTTATAAACGGCTGGACGGATTCTACAGTTCTCACAAATTCGAAATGTCTTCATGCCAGAAAAGGATAAAACATAAGAAAATCGAATGAAAAGTATATTTTAACTTTCGTTCCAAATGGTGGAGGGTATTCAAAGTTCGGCCCGGCCGAACTTACTGCTTTTATACTTGTTATTTTTTAATTTTGAAAATTTTCACCTATGACAAGACTGTTGAACTCTTTAGATGGCTCAGGACACGTCAATAGAATATAATATTGTTTTCTGCTACACCTGCAATAAATCGGCTTCCGCTTGCTTCAAATTTGATTTTTTCCCAAATTGCAATCGACTTAGGTTTCCCTTTTCGTATTCTTAATAACAAATTTCTACTCGAATCACTACAAGAAATATTTAAATATTTTAGAGAAAAATTTCAGAGGCAATGAACTGAACTAAACTGAATGTCTAGAATTAATTTATTTTTTGTTTGGATATCTGAGAGAAAAATAAATACAAATTACCAACATATTAAACAAATCACATTGAAAACATTTGCAGTCCGACTTGGTGTTTATTCAAATTGCACAAAATCAATATTTGTTTTTTTTTTTTTTTTTTCTCAAACGGCATATAATTCCATATTGAAGAAACAATGTGAATGGGAAAATTTCCTAGAAAATAGAATTCTAAAGAAATCACCAAAGAAAACAAGAAAGCAAACTGTAATAATCTGTTGTAGGCTTTGAATGACAAAATTCACAAAAAGTATCTATCGGCTATTTTAAATAATTCATTGAAAAAATGAAGCTGTTACAATATTGGGATTTTCACCCACCCAGTAGCAGCTTGTTGTGTTGGTAATTCCCAACAACCACAACCATTAACATATTGATTACGAATCAATAAACGTAATACTTATAATATGTTCCATAGGAGAGAAACAAATAAGAAACATGTAAAAAAGTTCTAAGTTCGGCCGGACCGAACTTTGAATACCCTCATTTGAAAGGAATTTGGAAATTTTCAAAACAATAAAATCCTTTAAGAATTCTGTTAAAATCTTAAAAATACCGATCGTAGCCGTTATATTAAGGCCTATATGACGACTTAGACATGCATAGGCAACTTTTGTCATAAGTCATTACAATATCCAAATAAGAAACTTAAAAAATGTAGCTAAAAATCACCAAAATACCGAAAAAATGGAGGTGCCCTTATATGGGGGCTATACCAAACCCTGGACCTGCACAGACAATTTTCAGTCGTAGGCTGTAGAATCCATTACGAACTTTAAATACCAAATTTGAAACAATTCCGGTGAAAAATGTCGCTTTAATCATGAAAGAATCGAATTCTGGGAGGTATTATGGGGGCTATACGAAGACGTGATAATTTTCTGTCACAGGCTGTAGTATCCATTGCGAACTTCAAATAGCAAATTTGAAACAATTCCGGTGAATAATGCCGCTAAAATCATCAAAATACCGAATATAGGGAGGTGCCGTTATATGAGGGCTATACGAAGACGTGGACCTGCACAGACAATTTTCTGTCGCAGGCTGTAAACTCCATTACGAACTTCAAATACCAAATTTGAAACAATACCGGTGCACAATGCCGCTAAAATCATCAAAATACCGAATATCGGGAATTACCATTATATGAGGGCTATACGAAGACGTAGACCTGCACAGACAATTTTCTGGCACAGGCTCTAGTATCCATAACGAACTTAAAATACCAAATTTGAAACAATTCCGGTAAATAATGTTGCTAAAATCATTGAAATACCGCATATCGGGAGGTACCGTTATATGGGGACTAAACGAAGGCATAGACAATTTTCTGTCACAGGCTGTAGTATCCATTTCGAACTTCAAATACCAAATGTGAAGCAATTCCGGTGAATAATGTCGCTAAAATCATCAAAATACCGTATCAAAGTACCTGTATCAAAACGTGGACTCACACGACCCATTTGCAATACCAAAAATCCTGCAGACATGATACACATTGAGTAAAATTTTATCAACCTACTTCATTTCGTTCGGAAGCTAGAGTGATTTCCACAGACGGACGGACATAGCTAAATCGACATAGAATTTTATGCTAATCAAGAATATATTTACTTTGTGGGGTCTAATATGTACATTTCGAGGTGTTACATACGGAATGACAAACTTAATATACCCTCCATACTATGGTGTGGGGTATAAAAAGACGACAACATAGAAATATAAACATTTCTACATTCATATCAATATTTTATGCGATTAGGGTGATGGGAAAGGGGAGGGGTCATTGTGCACTGAACCCAAACACAATAACAACAAAGACAACAATTTTCAAAATACAAAAAAGAAAAAACGGAAACGTATCTAACGACCAAAGCAACGAATCCAAGGATGATTATGATATGACAAAGAATAAGACAAGTACAAGGACATCAGAGGCAACAACAACTTCATCTTCCTTTTGGGGTTCAATGCCTATGACAACAAATGTCGGTTATGATGGAAATATGTAAATATATCTGTGTTTTAAACTGTTTTATTGTAAATATTTTAAATACTCTAAAATCCAAAGGGGAGGAACAAAAAACGAAAATAAAGAAATATTTAATATTGGATATTGCCCCACACATACATATACACACACTTTCATGGCATGAGACTTCCTTGTCTGGATATTCTGTTGTTATTCTTCTCAGTTTAAAGACACACATACACAGCATGCCATGGATATATGCTTTATTTGAAATAAGTTTCTTATGTTTCTTTATTCCTCTTCAAGGTGGATTTACATAAAAATATGTATGTGTATTTGAGATTGTTTCATGTCGGTGTGTAACTTCCTTCAGGTTGTCCAGAATGCAAAGAAAACAATCTTTATTGGTATGCAATGAAACATATATTGAATCTAAATAGTAATAATAGTCATGCATGAAGAAAAGAAGATAGACTTTATAAAAAAAAAAAAAAAAAAAAACAAAAATAATATAAGTTGAAGAAGAGTTATGCTTGGACTTGGCCGAGCGTATAATACCCTAACCCACTTCATGTGTCTCAGACAAAGCACACACATCTCAACGTTTATGCCTCAGAGAGGTCTTAAAAAATTAATTTAAACAATCCACGTTTATGTCTTAGATAGGTCTTAAAAAATTAATTTAAACAATCTACGTTTATGGCTCAGAGAGGTCTTGAAAGGATTCTTTTAAAAAAATAGTCCTTGAAACAATGCATTAAAAAAATCCACGTTTATGACTCAGATAGGTCTTGAAACATTGGCTCAGATAGGCCCTTGAAAAAATGTATTAAAAAATCCACGTTTATGACTCCGATAGGTCTTGAAAAAATGTATTAAAAAATCCACGTTAACGGCTTAGATAGTCCTTGAATTTTTTTTAAATAAACCACGTTTCTGGCTCAGATAGTCCTTGAATTTTTTTTAAATAAACCACGTTTCTGGCTCAGATAGTCCTTGAATTTTTTTTAAATAATCCACGTTTCTGGCTCAGATAGTCCTTGAAATTTTTTTAAATAATCCACGTTTCTGGCTCAGATAGTCCTTGAATTTTTTTTAAATAATCCACGTTTCTGGCTCAGATAGTCCTTGAAAACATTTTTTAATAATCCACGTTTATGGCTTAGATAGTCTTTGAAAAAAAAAAAATTAAATAATCCACGTTTCTGGCTCAGATAGTCCTTGAAAAACATTTTTAATAATCCACGTTTATGGCTCAGATAGTCTTTGAAAAAAACCATTTTTAAATAATCCACGTTTCTGGCTCAGATAGTCCTTGAAAAAATTTTTTAATAATCCACGTTTATGGCTTAGATAGTCTTTGAAAAAAAAAATTTTAAATAATCCACGTTTCTGGCTCAGATAGTCCTTGAATTTTTTTTAAATAATCCACGTTTCTGGCTCAGATAGTCCTTGATTTTTTTTTAAATCCACGTTTCTGGCTCAGATAGTCCTTGATTTGTTTTTTAAATCCACGTTTCTGGCTCAGATAGTCCTTGATTTTTTTTTTAAATAATCTACGTTTCTGGCTCAGATAGTCCTTGATTTTTTTTTTAAATAATCTACGTTTCTGGTTCAGATTGACCTTGAATTTTTTTAAATAATCCACGTTTATGGCTCAAATAGTCCATGAAATTTTTTTTTTAAATAGTCCACGTTTCTGGCTCAGATAGTCCTAGAATTTTTTTTAAATAATCCACGTTTCTGGCTCAGATAGTCCTTGAATTTTTTTTAAATAATCCACGTTTCTGGCTCAGATAGTCCTTGAATTTTTTTTAAATAATCCACGTTTCTGGCTCAGATAGTCCTTGAATTTTTTTGAAATAATCCACGTTTCTGGCTCAGATAGTCCTTGAATTTTTTTAAATAATCCACGTTTCTGGCTCAGATAGTCCTTGAATTTTTTTAAATAATCCACGTTTCTGGCTCAGATAGACCTTGATTTTTTTTTTAAATAATCCACGTTTCTGGCTCAGATAGTCCTTGATTTTTTAAATAATCCACGTTTCTGGCTCAGATAGTCCTTGATTTTTTTTAAATAATCCACGTTTCTGGCTCAGATAGTCCTTGAATTTTTTTTTAATAATCCACGTTTATGGCTCAGATAGTCGTTGAAAAAAAATTAATAATCCATTAATACGAGCGGCTGTTATGGCAGCCCACACCATCCACAGGGCCGGCGCTTGAGTTCTGGTGGCCAACGGAAGGTGCACAGTGTCAACTGACTTCTTTGGCAAGTAAACACGATAATTTTTTTTGTTTACAAACTCCTGGACAGCGACTGTTTTCTCATCGGAGAAAACCAAATTCGGCAGTTCATCACTTTCGGCCAAGCGAAGCAACTCTTTAGCTCTTTTGAGTCTATTTTCTTTCTGTTGCGGTGTAAGTTCTTGCACTTTTTGGAATTTCAATGGCTTCAACCCGAGCTTATTGTCTAATATATGCCGAATGGAATATTGTGATATGCTCAGCTCACGAGCCATTTTTCGGTCACTGCGATGCGGGTTTCGATTAAAATCTCTTCTTTACTTTTCGAACCATTTCTGCTGATGTTGCTGTTTTTTCGTTTCTCGACGTCAGGCTACGCTACCAGTATCACGGTAACGAGCGATGGTAAGAGACACAAAAGATTTATTCACATTTAAATGCTGGGTGCTCTAACGATAGCCACATGTGATTTTCCAGCCAAATATAAAGAAATCACACCATCACGCTTGAACAACTTTTTTTCTGGAAAATTCTCACGCTTGTGTCGTCCTTGGAAATGACACCATTCTGAAGTTGGATGTAGTTTTTTCATCTCACCCTGTATTTTTTCTGTGGGTCTTTCAAAGAATTTTTTCCTTTAAAAAACTCCCTGCCTTCATTTGGAAATTTATAATATTTCTATGAACATCTTCTGAAAAAAAAATAAATTTACAAAGAATTCATTTCATGGACCTCAAAGCCGAATAACATCGATGTTTTGAATAATGCCTTTAAAGGATTCCCCTGGGAAAATCATGGATTCATAAAAAATGTTTCCAAGTACCACTGCAGTATTAATATAACAACATTCGTTCCTTCCAACATTTTAAGTCTTTACAAGAATATTGCGAGACACTTTACTAATCATTTACATTCCAATGCTTGTACTTTAAAAAAAGGCTTCATTTTTTAAATTTATATTTAAATCCCTTCATTATTTTCCATTCGAATTTTCTCCAATGCAGTTACAAACGGCAGAAGAAATTTAAAACACTCTTCATCTAGTTTGCAAGTATGATTCAAATAATAAAGCCAAAGGAAATATCATAGTTATCGTCCAAGCATAACCTGAAGAATGGACAATGCAAACGTAACAGTTGAATGCACAAATATTACCGGAAGTCTGCCGAAGACCAATGCAAAGAAACTAAATCTATAGAAATGTTTTTTTTTTTCTTCATCTCTCGCTCTCCCATTTGTTTGTTATGGCTCTGCTTGAGCATTGATATAGGCAATGCTGTCGGCCAATTCTTTTGTAATTCTACCTAGCTATTATAAAAATTGCTCTATTATTGTCATGCGATGGGACAAAGGCAAAAGCACACACACGCATGCACTTATCTCATGTATGAAAGCTACTCTTCAATACACTAATGGTAATAATTTTGAAATTTATCTAGTCTTTATCCTTTGCATATAGATGCAGGTTTAGTTTATTTCGATATTTATTTAGTGCTGCTGTAAAACAACCGTTGCTATTATGTGACAAATATCGTCAATTGAATTAATTTCCACAAAAATGAATTTAACATTTCCCGCATAACTCCGCACATATTAGTCACCACTACTGTTCATTCGTTCATACCACATTATTATAATATTGAAATTGTGTGCCGGCCGAATGTCATAAAACACACAGCAGGATATATAAAACAAACTTCCGGTATATATCATTGTTGAAAAGTATGAATTTTCAATATTTTATTCAAAGTATTATTCTAATGTGTCTGTCCGTCCATCCATTTGGTCCGCCTGCCGTTTTGGTTCACCAATTTGTGACCAATACAAAGTGAGTAGTGTGTGTGTGTGTGCGAGTGAGAGTTATTGTGTCGTCGTTATTTTATGACTTTGTGCAAATATTCATTGCCTTTTTGTGTGTGTGAGCAAAACTATCTAGCTATGTATATAAATTCATGATAACAGTCCGATATACATGCGGACATATAGATATACAAATATTCATTGCAATGCATGGGACACATTTATTCACATGTATATTTGTATGTATAGTATATACATTTGAAGTAATAATTTAAAGTTCATTTTTCACCAGCTGCAAAATAAATCCTATGGAAAAGACCAAAAAACACCATTATGACAATAATTTTATCAGTTTTGTTATCACTCTTTTCATTACCAAATGTATTTCAGTCTTACAAAGAAATGTGATGATATGATAAAGATATGAGAACATTTGATATTTTTATAAAAATTGGATTTTTTAATTTCAGATTTATTTGAGAGGAATTCCATTGTGATGTAATATTAGAAGCATTGTTCAATATAATAATTGCAGATTTGGCAGAAAAATATCAATAATTTTATATTTTAACACGAGATTTGGTTTTGCAGCAACAAGAAAGTCTTGTTATTTAAACTTTTTGTAATACCAGAATAATCATCATAGACTTGGAACAAATATTTATCAAAACATAAAAAGTATCGCTATTGGACGAAGCAGATGTTTCTACTAAATATCTAACCTTTTTCGGGAAAAACATAACTCTCACATTTAAAATCAGTAAAGTTTTTATGGGGAGTTTGTGAGAATTATAGTTTTAATTTAAAGTCCGAAGAAATTAATATATGAGAGGAATATGCTCTTCTGAATCGATGTTTACGTAAATTGCCGAGGCATTTGTGCCTTTTCAATTCGGGCTTTTATTACGCGTTTGGTGCACAATTAACCTGATATCGAATAATGATATATATAGGAGCTATATCCACATCTGAACCGATCTCTATAAAATTTTGTAAATATATTTCTGAGCTGTATTAGATATATTTTCCCGAATGTCGTTGTTACAGAGTGCATATTACGGCTGTGGAGAACACATTTAAGAAGTCGAGTGAACATTATATATGAGAGCTTTAGCTATATCTAAATCGATTTTCACCAAATTTTATATAGTTGTTTCTATTTTCAATTTAGTTGTAAGTTCCATCCCATTTGGGCTAATATTACCCGTTTGGTGCACAATGAAAGGCAAATCGGACGGGAGCCTTATCCAAATATTAACCGATATCGATAAAAGGGTAAAGGATATTTCTGAATTCTATTTGATATATTTCGCCAAAATGTCGTTCTTACAGAGTGCATATTACGGCTGCGAAAGACAAAAATTAACAAATCGGATAAACAATATATATGGGAGCTATAGCTGTATCAGAACCGATTTCGATTAAATTTGACATACTTATTTTCAGCCCTAATTAGATCGTTTGTGCAAAATTCCTTACTATTTGGCCTGATATTACACGTTTGGTGCACAGTAAAAAGCAAATCGTTCGAAGATATATATCCATGCATATTGAACATTTAATGTTCGTTTCAATCTTAAATTATGGTCACATAGCCCTGCTAGAGTTTTTTTTTTGGCTTTTGACCGAAACCACGAGGTCATGTTAGTCGTCAAAACATTTGTCTTATATATACATCCTATGTTGTGTTAGTGCGTATTCAAAACAGAATTTAAAAAACAGCCAAGTTTGGCCGGTCCGAAACATTTCAAAAAAAATCCGTAGAAAATGCGAAGACGTTGTCTTTCATACATAATTTTTTGTTATAGGCTGTAGTACCGATTCTAAACTTCAATTACGAAATTTGAAATAATTCTGGTGAATAATACCGCTAAAATCGTCAAAATACCGAGTATAGAGAGGTATCGTTATATGGTTCTTTGACATATATATTGCTTTAGATGCTTTATTGCTTGGACAACACCATTGAGTTAACGGACAGAAGTGATTTTTAGTGCATATGTGATATTGCTTGAATTAAAATTGCTTGCGGTATGATGAAAATGTTTATATATTTGCATGCAAAAAGCTATATTCCATTCCACTCTCTAAATTTTATGGAGGGCAGATGATCAAAACGTAAAGGGATTGAAATGGTCCAACAAAAAACCAGTAAAGAAAGTCCTAAAGTCGGGCGAGGCCGACTTTTTGATACCCTACACCACTTTGCTAATTTAGTAGAGCTCCACATAACAATTAAAAGTTTTTATGGGAGAATTCAATCATATACGCTATGATTATAATTATAATTTAATGTTCAAAGGACTAAATATGCCGAAATTCGGACTTGTATTGCCCATTTGGTGCTAAATTAATTTAAAATCGGAGAAAGATATGTAGAGATATATATAACCATATATATGGGAGCTATATCTGAACCGATTTCGATCATATGTGGCATACTTTTTTTCAGGCCTAATTTGATATATTTCCCTGAATATCGTTGTTACGGAGTGCATATTTCGGCTGTGGGTAACAAATACTACAAATCGGATGAACAATATATATATGAGCTATAGCTATATCTGAACCAATCTTCACCAAATTTGACATACTAGCTTCAAGACTCAATTCGGTCGTAAGTACCAAATTTCATCCCATTTGGGCAAATATTAGACGTTTGGTGCACAATAAAAGGTAAATCGGACGAAGTTATATATGGGAGCTTTATCCAAATCTGAACCGATCTCGATAAAATTTAGCAAATGTATTTCTGAGCTGTATTTGATATATTCCCTCAAATATTGTTGTTACAGAGTGCATATTACGGCTGCGGAGGACAAAAATAACTAATCGGATGAACAATATATATGGGAGATATAGCTATATCTGAGCCGATTTCGATCAAATTTAGCATACTTATTTTTAGGCCTAATCTGGTTGTATGTGCAAAATTCTATACTATTCGGACTGATATTACACGTTTGGTGCACAATAAAAGGCAAATCGGACGAAGATATCTAATTTTTGACTAATAATCTAAATTTTGACCGATTATCTCGAATTTCAATAGGGTTCGTCCTTGGGCCAAACAAATGATATGTGCAAAATTTCATCTCAATCGGATAATAAATGCGACCTGCATTTTGTTCACAAGAATACATGGACAGACGGACGGACGGACGGACAGACGGACTGACATGCATAAATCAACTCAGAAAGTGATTCTATGGAGATCCTCAAAAGTAACTATGGGTCTATCTCGCTTCCTTCTTCATGTTACAAACAAATGCACAAAGACATAATACCCTTACCACTATGTGGTGTGGGGTATAAAAAAAAAACAAAAAAAAAAAATACCTGTAGAACAACTACAACTACACATAGTGATAATAATAGCCTACAGCACATAGTGGTATGGGTATTATGTCTTTGTGCATTTGTACGTGACATGGAGAAGGAAGCGAGACCCGTAGTTACTTTTGATGATCATCACTTTCTGAGTCGATATATGCATGTCAGACTGTCTGTCCATGTGTTTTTGTGAACAAAATTCAGATTGGATTTATTATCCTATTAAGATTAAATTGTCCATTGTTTGGCCCAAGGAAAACCCCTATAGAAATTGGTGAGAATCGGTTAAAATATAGATATAGTTCTTACATATATCTTCAACCGATTTCAGGTTTATTGTGCACCAAATGGCCAATAGCAGTCTAAATAATCTGAATTTTGGAAAATCCGACCGAATTCAGTCTAGAAGCCAATACGCCAAATTAAGTGAAAATCGGTTCAAATATATCTTTAGCACCCACATATATATTTCATCCGACCTGGCATTTTAAGAGCCTCACACGCGTAATAGAGCTCATAAATACGATTTTACAGTTATTGTCAACCATATACGTAATATAGCCAATATATAATAGATTTTTTTTTAAATTTAACCGAATTTTTCCATTTGGCGAAACTCGGTCTCGTTCCAATAAATATTTATACCCTACAACACTATGTGTTGGGGGTATTATAAGTTTGATTGGCCCAAAAATTATGTAACACCACGAAATATTGGTTTCCCACATAGGAAAGTATATATGGATCTTCCTAGCTCGCCGAGCTGAGTCGATCTAGCTATGTATGTCCGTCCGTCCATCTGTCCATGTTAATTTGTAATAACTCTACAGGTCGCAATTATGGCCCGATCTTCACGAAATTTGGAATGGAGGTCGGGGTCGGGCCAGAATAGAACCCTATTTCTTTTTGAGATGATCGCCAAATGTTTAGGGGTTGAAATGGACCAAATACTGAAAAAATTTCGGGTTTTGTAGTAGCTATACAGTTCGCAATTATAGGCCAATCGACGCGGAATTTCGCATGTAGCTAGAGTTTAGGGCGGGAAGAAGCCTACCAATTTGGGTGGTCATCGGATAATATTTAGCGGGTAAAATGGACCATACATTTTGTGTTGAAAAAATGCAAAATTTTTCATTAAACCGCGAATATTTTAAATCCCGGCGAAATCACAAAGCCATGACAAGGTTACTTCTGACCTTTACATTGATGTTAACATCCAACAAATCGGATATATAGCAAAATATGTGCGATATATATGTCTATCAAAGAAGATATGCTTGAAAGATCTCTTATATGTCGAGAACGGCTGAACTGATTTCGACAGTTCTCATTAATTCAGAATGGCCTCTTGGCAGGAAAGAAAAAACGTCTAAAAAATCGCACAAAAATATATCACTAATGATGAACATATTGATTTTGTAAAATTTTCTCATATTTTTTCAGTTTTGTCATATTTTTGGCATATTTTCATTTTGAATTAAACATTTGGTAATATTTCTACAGCTAACAAAACTAAGTAGTTAGGATATCAGGATATCATATACAGATCGCATTTATGGCCCGATCCTTACGAAATTTTGCATGGGGATAAGATGAGTGTCAGAAGTCAGAAGCGTACTCTTTTTGGAGATGATCGCCATATATTTAGGGGTTGAAATGGACCAAAAAAACTGCAAAATTGTCGGCAGGTCGTAATTATCGCCCGATCCTCACGCACATTTGAAAGGGGGTTACCGGACAAAAGCCAAGCAGTTTTGGATGGCCATCCAAAAATATTCAGTGTGTGAAATAGTTATCAACTTTTGTAGATAATATGATAAATATGAAATAAGATAAATATGAAAACTCTTTGGAGAATTCACAAATACAGGAAAGACGCACATCTGACTATTTCGTTAACGCTGATTTCGTGGAAGAATCTAGTCAAATGTCTGCATCTCATATAGATGCGTTTCAGTCAAAAACCAATAATAAATGTTAATCTTTTGCCACTTCTGAGAGATTATAGTTCTTTGGGAAATATTGGTTCCAGATCTAGGAAGACCATTTACGTGCAACATCTACCAATAAATTGGAAATGAGCAAATTAGTTTAAGTTGCTATTATTCGAAAATTAGAGAACGAAACCTGATGGTTTTCTTTTATAATTTGTCACAATATCTTGTGGAATTCTTTCGAGTATCTCGCCTATATAAACTGTATCGTTTATTATAGTGTTGTAGGGTATTCAACTGTCGGCCCCGCTCGACTGTAGCCTTTGCTTACTTGTTTTAATATAATTCTTATCGAAGCAATGCTATTTGGTACTAGAGGTACAAAAGCCTCGGTCAAATTTGTTGAAAATCGATGAAGAGTTGGATATAGTTGCCAAATTGTGTCTAGTCTAAAGCCATGATACGCATTGAAACAAGGTTGGTTCACTACTTCACACAAATTCCCAAGATAAACTTTTTTTGTTACGGGGATTTTCTTTACTAAATACGCACAAATATAGCTGGATAATAATTTTGCTAAAGTTTTTTCGAGGTCGGTTTAGATTTGTATATACCTTCGATATACAAGAAAGAAAAAGACTCAGACTACAAAACCATGCTTTTTGGCATGATAATTTTATTAAAAATGCTTGAAGTTCTCGAAAAATGTTCTTAACAAAATGAAAAATGTTTATAAAAAATCACAATCAGAGTCGATCTAGCTTTGTGTGCCCGTCCATCAATCGTTCATGTTGATTTCTTATCACGCTACAGTTCGCAATTACGGCAAAAACGAAAGCGACAAAATGGGACCTTCTGATGCATTATAGTGTTATAGGGTATCATATAGTCGGATTATAGCTTTTGTTTACTTGTTTTTCAATAAAATATATATATTTTTTTCTTTTCTTTAAAATTTATGCAGTTTCATTAATGTCAAAATTATATAATTGAATCCTTCGACTTTGAATGAATATTTAACATATTTCCACATGATTTCCTCACTGGAATTGAAGTATTGAAAATTTTGTTCTCTTCATCGAGCAATAATTCCATTATTCAAAAATACTGGCCTCAAAGACATTCATAGTTTATCTGTTCAATATTTCTTGCAGCTCTTCAAATCCCCAAATGGCCGTACCATGGCATGGGATGTGTGATGTAAATGTATGAACATTCATTATTTAGCATTGCTGTTTTTTATTGCTAACCATTTTAACTTCTTTGTCACCAAACGGCAGTGCACGAAACATTCATGTGACACTAGTTTTCAGATCCAAAAACTCCGAAAAGTAGATTAATTTCACTTACACTGGCATGTCATCTGCAATTTAAAAATCTAAGCCCTGGAAAAAAGGAGAACAACAGTTCAAAAAAAAAAAAAAACAAAATGGAACAAAAGGAAAAAAATCGAGAGAGAAAGAAAAAAACTTGAAAGGGTATAAGTTCTCCACCATGTTCTTTTATTGCGATGACAAAGTCTCATGCAGAGCACTTTTGGGGGGCGAGCCAAATTTGTTGTACTGCATCTCTGTGTCTACGTCTTTCTCGTCGCTGCTGCTGTTGCTGTTGTTGTTACTGTTTTTGTATTCCAGAACCGGAGTGTCATAAAACAAATGCTGAAACTAGATTTGACTGAAATTACTCAATTTTGTGCATAGGAGTGTCATTGTTTTTTGTTGTTGTAGTCTCCTTTGTAGTTTGCTTCTGTCTGTGAAGATCTGGTTAGTTGGTATGCGACTACCGACAGCCCGACCAACAGAACAGAACAAACGAACGAACGAATATTTTTCCAATTTTGACAACCACAACTAAGACCAACCTTCAAAACCACCAACACAGATACCACCAAAGCAAAAATAGGCATTTAAATAATGAAACCATTCGTTTGTAACCACAGCCAGGCAAGCGCTCTCAGTTATACACTGACACCTTCACGCACACACACACACTCATACAATCACAGTTGAACATTTGCCTAGCATCCTGCCCAACTACTCAAATCGGATATTTTGGAAAGCGACAGAAATACAGAATATGCAAAACATTATAACAAAAACAAGTAAGCAAAAGCTACAGTCGAGCGGGGCCGACCGTTGAATACCCTACAACACTATAATAAAAGATACTGTTTATATAGGCGAGATACTCGAAAGAATTCCACAAGATATTGTGACAAATAATAAAAGAAAACCATCAGGTTTCGTTCCCTAATTTTCGAATAATAGCAACTTAAACTAATTTGCTCATTTCCAATTTATTGGTAGATGTTGCACGTAAATGGTCGTCCTAGATCTGGAACCAATATTTCCCAAAGACCTATAATCTCTCAGAAGTAGCAAAAGAGCATTTAGCATTTATTATTGGTTTTTGACTATATGAGATACAGGCATTTGACTATGTTCTTCAACGAAATAGTCAGAAGTGCGTCTTTCCTGTATTTGTGAATTCTCCAAAAAGTCACTATAATGGACATTTTCGTAATTTGTCTACAAAAGTTGGCAAACTATTTCACACATTGAATATTTTTGGATGGCCATCCAAAACTGCTTGGCTTTTTCAGTGTCCGGTTACCCCCATTCAAATGTGCTTGAGGATCGGACGATAATTACGACCTGCTGACAATTTTGCAGTTTTTTTGGTCCATTTCAACCCCTAGATATATGGCGATCATCTCCAAAAAGAATAGGCTTTTATTCTGACCCTCATCTTATCTCAATGCAAAATTTCGTAAGGATCGGGCCATAAATGCGATCTGTATATGATATCCTGATATCCTAACTACTTAGTTTTGTTAGCTGTAGAAATATTACCAAATGTTTAATTCAAAATGAAAATATGCCAAAAATATGACAAAATTGAAAAAATATGAGAAAATTTTAAAAAATCAATATTTTCATCGTTAGAGAGATATTATTATGCGATTTTTTAGACGTTTTATCTTTCCTACCAGAAGGCCATTCTGAATTAATGAGAACTGTCGAAATCAGATCAGCCGTTTTCGACATATAAGAAATCTTTCAAGCATATCTTTTTTGATAAACATATATATCGCACATATTTTGCTATATATCCGTTTTGTTGGATGTTAACATCAATGTAAAGATCAGAAGTAACCTTGTCATGGCTTTGTGATTTCGCCGGGATTTAAAATATTCGCGGTTTAATGAAAATTTTTGAATTTTTTCAAGAAAAAAGATATGGTCTATTTTACCCGCTAAATATTATCCGATGACCACCCAAATTGGTAGGCTTCTTGCCAGCCCTAAACTCTAGCTACATGCGAAATTCCGCGTCGATTGGTCTATAATTGCGACCTGTAGAGCAAGTGCAAAATCAGGAATTTTTTCAGTTTTTTGGTCCATTTCAACCCCTAATTATTATGCGATCATCACCAAAAGAAATAGGGTTCTATTCTGACCTTAGCCCCACCTCCATTTTAAATTTCGTGAAGATCGGACCATAATTGCGACCTGTAGAGTGATTACAAATTAACATGGACAGACGGACGGACGGACATACATAGCTAGATCGACTCAGCTCGGCGAGATAGGAAGATCCATATATACTTTCCTATGTGGGAAATCAATATTTCGTGGTGTTACATAATTTTTGGCCCAATCAAACTTATAATACCCCCAACACATAGTGTTGTAGGGTATAATAACAACAATGACAACGACGACGAAAAAAAAACTTGTAAAATACTGAATGTTTCCATGTAACCAAACATCATTTACACATTTCGACACAACATCCTGGTATGCCGCATGTGTATATTTTTCTGGCAACAGCCGGTGTTAAATGAATTTTGACCATTAATTGGTCTTTTATCTAAAGAGATCTTGTAAACAGTCAACTGCAACAAAGTCAAACACCTTAATTTTTACATTTTTTTTAAATTTTATTGAATGAAAGCAAAAATTGTCGGAAATATCATCAAATTTTAGAATAAGTTTTGATTTGTTCGAATTCGTCATCTTTGGTACGAATAATAGCCTTCACACGGCCAACCAAACCGTCACACGCTCCATCGGCTTTTATGCCGGTCCACATCATAACCATGGCCGGCGCTTGAGTTCTGGTGGCCAACCGAAGATGCACATTTTCAGCTGACCTCTTTGGAAAGTAAACACCATCATTTTTTTGTTTACAAACTGCTGGACAACGAATGTTGTCTTATCGGAGTAAACCAAATTCGGTAGTTCACCAATTTCAGCCAAGCGAAGCAACTCTTTAGCTCTTTTGAATCTATTTTCTTTCTGGTGCGGTGTAAGTTCTTGCACTTTTTGCAATTTCAATGGCTTTACCCCGAGCTCATTTTTCAATATTTGCCGAATGGAACATTGCGATATGTTCAACTCACGAGCCATTTTTCGGTCACTGCGACGCGGGTTTCGATCAAGTCGCTTCTTTACTTTTCGAACTATTTCTGCCGATGTTAATGTTTTCTTCCGTCCACTTCCTTGACGTCCACTTCCTCACGCTGCAGTGCGAGCGATGGTACGAGACACAAAAGATTTATTCACATTTAAATGCTGGATTGCACTAACGATAGCCACACCATCACGCTTGAATTCCATCACGAATAACTTTTTTTTTTGGAAAATTCTCACCAAAATGCTTTTTTACGCTTGTAAACAATACAATGAGCAGTCACTGGAATAATTTTAATAGCTGTCGGACGAGTGGCTTGGAAATGACAGCAGTCTGATGATGGTTGCAGTTTTTTCATCTCACCCTGTATACGTTTGTTTTGGCTACTCTAACAACCAACCTTAGCGTAGTTTTCATGACAATTAGCGATTACCCATTCGTACGGAATGCTAAGCCTTTTCAGGAGGCAGTGGCCTTAACCATTTTTATTTCAAGAAACCAATTTTAGAACTTATCCATATATATTCAATTAGCTGATGCCACAATAGGATTGCCGGAAACACTTATATTGAATCTTCTATTTCATAACAATTTCAGACAAATTGAATTTCACTCTGTACTATTCAGCCGTCTTAATGGGTGAAAACTCCTTTTTCGGCCAAGTTATCCTTTACGAGTGTTTTTCAGTTTTGACCTCTTCTGTCTTTGTTTTTCCGAGGTAGAACCTTTTCTTTTTTAACTCATCCATATTTTTAGACAATTTTTTTATCCACCTTATCATGGGCAACATTCTAAGCAATCTCTTTGAGAATATACCTCACTTTACGGAATGGAATCTTTTGAATTTTTTCCTTGCTGTATTATATTACTGGTCTGCCCTTGTTTGAGACGGAAGAACACCGTCAAAGAGACTTCGAAATATTTTCCTGGAAGTACTTTCACAAGTATTAAGTCCAAACTTAAAGTCGTTAAAGTAAATTCTCTAAAAATCAATTTTTCCAAAAAAAAAAAAAAAAAAAAAAAAAAAATCATGGGATATATATTAATCCATCTCGTACCTCTGTACGATTTTTCGAACAGTAAAACACGCTCTTGCCAAAAAATATTTATGCATAAAATGTTAATATTTCAAACAAATTTGCAGATAGCATAAGTCATAATATGTCAGTAATTAAAAAAAAAAATCCATCCAAAATACCCCCCCCCCCCTCGGTGACAAGGGTACATTTCTTAAACCCATAAATGGAATATGTTATGATGAGTAATTATTGCCTATTATTGGATTTTTGTTGGATTTTTTAGTTAAACAACTTCATACAAGAATTTTTGGTCAATGGGAATTTTTTTTATTGAACATCCAAAATATCTTATTGATACACCCCTGAATGAATCCCTAAAAAAATCTACCACATTTTTGATTTGTTTAAATCCACGTTTTTTATGGAAATTTCTTTGAACAATTTCTTTTAAAATATTCCTCGAGCTTCAATGGTTTTTTCAGGAGTTATTTGGATTTTTTGGAAGGGCTTTGAAATAATTTTCCTACAAAATCTATGATTTTTGATCAATTGGACGTAGGATTTGTATAACCTACAAAACTATGTGTTGGGGGTATTATAAGTTTGATTGGGCCAAAAAGTATGTTAAACCTCGAAATATTGGTTTCTCACATAGGACACTATATATGGATCTTCCTATCTCGCCGAGCTGAGTTGATCTAGCTATGTATGTCCATCAGTCAATGTTAATTTGTAGTCACTCTACTGGTCGCAATTATGCCCGATCTTCACAAAAATTAGAATGGAGGCGGGGAGATTTTGGAGATGATCGCATATTATTTAGGGGTTTGAAATGGACCAAAACTGAAAAATTTCCTGATTTTGCAGTTGCTCTACAGCTACCAATTATAGACTAATCGAAGCGGAAGTTAGCATGGGACTAGAGCTTAGGGCTGTGCAGAAACCTTCCAATCTTGATGGTCATCGGGAATATTAAGTGGGTGAAATTGACCATTACATTTGTGTTAAATCAAAGTAAGATTTTCCATTAAACCGCGAATATTTTAATCCCGGCGAAATCAAAAATTGACGAAAAGGTCAATTATGACCGTTACGTAGATGCCGATAGTAAATATATCGGATATATATAGCGAAAAATATATAATGTGTATATACAAGCGAAAGGGATGTTAGCTAGAATGCTTATATCTCAAGAATGGCTGGACCGATTTTGACAAATTTTGTCAATTCAGACTGCCCTCTTGGCATTAAAGTACAAAATCTAAAATAATCGCATAAAAAGATGCCAATAATGAAGTGAATATAGATTTTGTAGTATTTTGTGACATTTTTTATTTTCACTTTTTTGTCGCATGCGATTTCTTCAATTTGACTTATAATATTGAAGTGTATATTTTGTAATTTTTTCACCTTACAACACAGGTTATTATATACAGATTGTAATTATCGTCCGATCCTCACGTAAATTTTCACAAGGGTAAATTTAGGCTCTGATGGCCTAGGCCTATTGTTTTCAAAGATGACCGCAATGTATTTTACTGGTTAAAATGGACTTTCAACTTAAAAATGTTCCATTATAAAGGTCACAAACCAAAAGACACGAAATATCGCATGAAAATAGTGTTTAGAACAGCGGGTAGTACGGACCACTACTTTTGTGTAGAAAAATACCAACATTTCCATTATATCGAAACGCTGAAAATAACTTAGAGGTGAAATCCAAAATACACAAAATGCGAACTTCTGGCTTTTTATGCTGATTTCGTTGACGAATGTAGCCAAATATCGTAGACAAGCAAATCATATAGATGAGTCTAAATTTGGAGATACAGAGGGGCCTCTTGCCTTTGGAGATGATCGCAAAATATGACCCAAAAACAGAAAAAAAATCCGATCGACAAACCTGAGAAGAAAGTTAAGGATATGTAAATATTCTAGCATTTTAGATGACCATTTAATTATATTTAGCTGTAAAATGGACCACAACACCTAACAGCACGACAGAGTGCGTAAATATTGGGGAAATATCCCTGGTTAAAAATGCTAAAAGTTATATCTTGGCACTGCTCCGTGACATAATTTCAAAAGCGAAATCTTCCAAAATGGATTTAGACATGAAGGGGCTTCTAACATATTGTAGTGTTGTGGTCGGCCCCTCACGGCTATAGCCTTTGCTTACTTGTTTTACTTATTAGTTAAATTTACTAATATAGAGGTTTTTCATACATCCACAATTGATAGTATTTTTACGACCTACGACGTTTAGTCATTAGATCATTTTTTTGTATGCAAAGGTAATTGAAGATGTTGGATTTTTTAATAAAACAATCCTCGACTTCATAAAGGAACATGCATTTTGAAAAGAAATCCTTTAATAAAATATTCTTAAAATTTTTGGGATTTTTTTGACAGTTTCTTGAAAAAATTGCCCAAAAAAGCTACTGATACTTGATCTGATGTTATTGAGCCCACAAATTTTTATAAAGGTTTCTTCGCAAGTTTTCATTTAAATAATCCAAGGGTTAAAGATCCTTGTAATTGTATACGTAAAAAGTCTATGATTTTTGGTCAGCAGAAATAAGAATTTTTAAGAGGTCCTTGAAATAATTTTCGATTATCAAATATGATTTTACGGCATAAAATCCTTCAAATTTTTGTCTTATCTAAAATTTTGGTTCATTAGAATTCATTTTTTAAAGCCACATTTTTTTATTTGGGATGACTTTGAAGAGTTAGTTTTAAAACATCTAGGCTATTTAGATAAAATGTCATTGGATTTTTTCACATTTTTGTCTTAAATCTTTCTCACGAAAATAAAAAACGAATACAGTATTGTAACCATCATGGTGCAAATATTATTATTTTTAACTGAGCACAACACAGTGACCGAATAATATTATCACATCCCTACATATTTTTCATTGACACATTTGCTGTTAAATATTTATGCATGTGTTTGTGTGTGAGAGATATATGTACATTTGAACACATGCACGTACATTTGAGTCATTCCATTCGATTTGACTTTAATAAATTTTGCTAAAAAATATATATGTATATAGACTTGCATTTTAGTACTTGCCTCACTTTGCGGGTGTGTGTCGCCAGTTGGGTGCATGACAATTTATACAATGTTTTTTTTTTTTTTTTTTGGGGGGGGGGGGGGGGTGGTGTCTCCTCTAACATTGAATTTGCTGGCAAAAAAAGGTGTTGACATTTGGCATAGAGCATGGAAACTTACAGGAGGGGACCAGCATGTAAATTGTTTAGTACATTTTTCGCGACAATGTAAAAATCGTAATAATAAATTAATGAAGTGGCACAGAAAATAAAAATCAAATTTTTATGTTCACAACTCAAGGCTTTTTCCCTAGGTTTAGGGTGTGGAAAATATAATGTTTGGTACAGATGTGGTTCGTTGTTGTAATTAAAGCTCAGATGTGTAGAGGAGGTTTTTGTATGACATATGGCTCCACCATATATAGAGAGTAGCTGCATTCGTTTTAATAAAAAAATATGCAGATGCAACCCGTCCATTGTATTAACTCTATATTTTAGGAATATTTTTTCATGACCTAGAACTCGTCGGCTTTATATTAAATTTTTTTATTGTTGAAAAGCCTTTTAAGAATTGGCAGACATTTTGAGATGCTTTAATTTAAAGGAAATGTTATGATTTTTTAAGGACGGATGATAACCTTATATTTTTAAAGAATATTCTCTTAATTACACTTTTAAGAAACATTTTTTAAGGAAAAGCAAAGCTATAATGCACAAATAAATCATGGACGTTTGAGTATATTTTGCCAGGGCATGATGGAAATACAATTATGCTTTTTTATGAGCTATAATTACGAAATCTTATATTTTTTGAGCGATTTATGGCACAAAGCTAAAATATATTAACTTTGCTGAATGTATTTTAGTAATTTAGCTGAAGCGATAACAGATTTTCAACGAAAGAATAATAAAACTGCTACAGTGGAGGTTTTTAGGAAAATCTGTGTTTTTTTTTAAGAATATTTTTTCAAAGAACAAATATCTTGAATTTTTAAAAATATTTTTAGAGACAAATAGATCAGCAAATTTAAAGAATATTTTTAAGGACCAAAAAATGTGGATTTTTCAAGAAAATTATTATTATATATACCTACAGATAAACAAACGTGTATTTTTCAAGAACATTTTCTCAAGGACCTCTAGAGGTCATAAAATGCTTTTTTTTGTTAGGTAACAAATTTAAAGGACAAACAAGCGTGGATTTTTTAAGAAGAGAAACTTAAGAATTAAATAAAACTAAAATTATTTTGGTAGCTTTGCTTAATATTAAAACCGCATTTATAAACTTTTTCATATTTCTCCGCTTATTATTCGTTCGTTTTCCTGAACGAAAGCAGCATTAGGTCAAGGCCATATATCGTCGATTTTTATACCCTACAACACCATGTATTGGGGCAATTATAAGTTTGATTGGACCAAAAATTATGTAACACCACGAAATATTGGTTTCCCACATAGGAAAGTATATATGGATCTTCCTATCTCGCCGAGCTGAGTCGATCTAGCTATGTATGTCCGACCGTCCGTTGATCCTTGTTAATTTGTCATCACGCTACAGGTCGCAATTATGACCCGATTCTCACGAAATTGAAAATGGAGGGCGGGTTATGGTCAGATTAGAAGCCTATTGCTTTAATGATCGCAAAATATTTAGGGGTTGAAATGTACCAACAACTGAAAAATGTTCGTAATTTAGCAGTTGCTCTACAGGTCACAATTATAGACCAATCATCGCTGAATCTTTGACGGAGAAAGAGTATAGAACAAGTCAGATGGTCAGCGGAAAATATTTATGGAGTTTGAAAAATATTTTCTCAAGGACATCCATGGATCAGAGAAAGTGGACTTTTTAGAATATTTTCTCAAGGAACTCCTGAATTCATGACACGTGATGTTTTTAGAATATTTTCTTAAGGACCTGCCATGATCATGGAATGTGAATCTTTATGAATATTTTCTAAAGGATATCTGACGATCATGAAACGTAAATTTTTAGGAATATTTTCTCAGGGACTCCAAAGGATCATGAAGGTGGATTTTTAAAAATATTTTTTTTAAGGATCATAAAACGTGAGTTTTTACGAACATTTTCCCAAAGATTTCAAAGGATCATGAAACGTGGATTTTTAAGAATATATTTTCTCAAGGATCATGAAACGTGAAGTTTTTTAACCTGCAAGGATAATGAAATTTTTATTTTTAAGGATATTTTCTCAGAGAACAGAATACGGTGGTTTTTTTAGAATATTTTCTCAAGGACCTCCAAAGGTCATGAAACGTGTATTTTAAGGAATGTTTTCTTAAAGACTTGCAAGGATCATAAAATATGAATTTTTAAAAATATTTATTAAGGACCTTCAAAGATCATGAAATGTGAATTTTTAACAAATTTTTATCAAGGACGTCTAAGGATCATAAAACGTGGACATCTAAGAATATTTCTTCAAGGACCTCAAAGAAACGTGGATTTTTAAGAATATTTCCTCAGGGAACTCCAAAGAAAATTTTTCAAGAACCACCAAGGATCATAAATAGTGGACTTTTAAGAATATTTTCTCAAATACCACCAAAGGTCATGTAATGTAGATTTTTTAAAAATATATTCTCAAGTACATCCATAGATCATAAAACGGGGACTTCCAAGAATATTTTCTCAAGGACCTCCAAGGATCATGAAACGTGGATTTTTGAGATTTTTTCTCAATTATCTCATCAAGAGACGTTGAGTTTTTAAGCTTTTTCTCAAGGACCTGCAAAGATAATGAAATGTGGACTAAAGATATTTTTTCAGGACATTCAAGGACCATGAAATTTGGATTTTAAAGAATATTTTATCAAGTACTTCCAAGTATTCTGAAAAGTGAACTCCTAAAAATATTTTCTTAACGACCTCCGAAGATCATGAAACGTGGATTTTTAAGAATTTGTTTCTAAGGATATTAAACGGTTCATGAAATATAGACTTTTAAGAATTAAGAAGGATGATGAAACGTATTTTCTGAAGAACTTTTAAGACAATTTTCTCAAGGTACTTCAAGGACCATTAATAGTGGTTAATTAAGTATATTTCTTCAAGGATGACGAGACTTGGACCTTTATGATTTTTTGTGTATTTTTTGAGATTATATTCGGCGCGATCAAAATATGGCCCCTGAAAACATATTCTTAACAAATAAAAACATTTTTCTCAAAAAATTAGGATAACTGGGTCAAAAAGTTATTCAGGGATTATCTAGCATTTTAAGGAATATTTTTTTAAAAACCATCAAGGACAATGAAACGTGGAATTTTAATTTTTTATCAAGGACAACCAATTACCTTTAAACTTGGATTTTAAAGAACAATTTTCAAGGTCTATGTTACCTGATTCGAAAAATTATAAGATCATTTTTTCATTTCTTTAAACAAACGTTGTTGCAGGGTTGCAGAAGTGGGGGAAGTATAGTTGGAACTTCTGGTATAAGTAGATGGAAGAAAACAGCAATATCAGCAGAAATGGTTCGAAAATTAAAGAAGCGACTTGATCGAAACCCGCGTCGCAGTGGCCGAAGAATGGCTCGTGAGTTTAACATATCGCATTATTCCATTCGGCAAACATTGAAAAATGATCTCGGGGTAAAGCCAACAGAAAAAAAAACTTACTCCAAAAGTTGATGCTTTTTCCGACATTATTTGCTTTCATTTAATAAAATTTAAAATAACAAATTTAAAAATTATGTCGTTTGACTTAGTTGAAGTTTTTTTTTTATCTCACCATGGACCTCCGAAAATCATGAAACATTGATTTTTAACAATAAAATTTCAAGGGTCTCCAGCGATCATGAAAATTGGATTTTTTGGAATATTTCTTCAAGTATCACAAAACTTTAGATTTAAGAATGTTTAGATTATTTCAAGAACCAACAGACGTTGAGTTTTGTGAGAATATTTTTTTACGAAATTAAAGTCCTTGAAAAAAATATTCTTTACAAATGTGAATATTTTCCTTTAAAAATTGAGGACAACATTGAATGCTTTCTTCGAGGATCAAAATGCCAACAAAAGTTAACCCTCAATAATATATTTTTTATTACCATCAATTCATGAATCTTTAAAAAAAAAGTTAAAAAAAAAACTAAAAAAAGTTTTTCAAGGCCTATCACTAACCACGAGACGTGAGTTTTTAAAAATATTAAAAAAATATAAATGCTTGCATTTTCATAATCGGAGAAAATATCTAAAAATATCCATTCCTTAAAAAACTGTCGACAATCCCAAGCTTAATTGTGGACATTATATATAGACCAGAAGGTCTTTTTTAGAAGCCCAGTACGTATTTTTCCCCAGGTCAGGTATGTGCTCCTTAAAAACATTCTTTAAATACATTTTAATTTTTCTCAATTTATTTGAAAACCTCAAACGATAAATTGACACTGAAGGCTACTTAACAAACTCGTCATAAAAAAGACCTTGTCTATTAAACAAAACAGGTGCTCTTCCAGTAAACCACATGCTTCTGTTTCAAACGCTATAAATAAACCAAATTTTAGCCCCGTAATTTTTTGGCCGCTTCGTTACGGCTCAAATGTTATTAAAGAATAAACCATTTTATGCTTTCGAGTAGATTTGTTTAAATTGCCTATTTACCTTAAATGAACTGCGCTAAGCTTTATTTTCCAAAATGGTTTTCGACATAAAACACAAATTTACTTGGATTCCACTCTCTGCTGTCGTTAAGCCTGTTGCTTAAATAGCTTGAGTTTGTTTTTTTTTTTAAATTTCCCTGTTTCGCGTTTACAGCCTTTACATCCTGTCCACACTCACCTTATTTTCCTGTTGAACGCCAATGATTTATGATGTGTGAAATGGAAAATTTGTCATTAAAAACACACTGCCACAGGCAGCAGCCATACTTTTTGTTTCGCCTTTCCACTTTGGAAAAAATTACAACATTTTTTTATGGAAAATATTTTGAACAAGTAAATAACGGCAATGTGCATAGATTATGTTTTTCTTAGCGGCTAAGGGTCTATCTTTCAACTTCACAAACAAACACTTAGCCCAAGACCTATTGTCTGCGATGGAAAGAAAATAAACAAAATATAAGGAGAAAAGCTTAGAAGACAACAGCGATTATTCTTTCACTTCTTAAGAAAATGTGCAAAGAAAAAAAGCTGACAGCTTGCTCAGCGGAGTCGTAATGATAACGACCCTCGCCATTTACAGGAAACACACCAATTTGATGTCAGGAATGACAAGTAATCAAACGAATTCCGCTGGGCACAATGGCAGAAATTTTAAAAAGAGAGAAATTGTTCGAAGAATTTTCGGGAAGGCATTTAATTAACAGACCAGTAGGCCTAGTCACAGAAGACTTGAGATTTTCTCATAAGAGACAAGAGTTCCTCCTGAAAAAACAGGAGCTGGTTTTCTTCACAAAGAAGGTCTTTTCCACAGATGTCCAAAAGATCTTCCCCACAGGTATCCACAATATTTTATAGTAGAAGGCCTACTTATCGAAGCCAGAGAAGGCCTTCTTTTTGAAGCCCAGAACGTCTTATTCTTATTGAAGGTCACAAGATTTTCTAATAGAAGGTCTTCTCAGAGAAGACCAGAAGATCTTCCTTGTTGAAGGCCAGAAGGTCTTCTCAAACAATGGGAGAAGGTCTTCTTCACAGAAGACCAGAAGTTCTTCTTCATAGAAGACCAGAAGGTCTTCTTCATAGAAGACCAGAAGGTCTTCTTCATAGAAGACCAGAAGGTCTTCTTCATAGAAGACCAGAAGGTCTTCTTCATAGAAGACCAGTAGGTCTTCTAGCATAGAAGACCAGGAGATCTTCTAGCATAGAAGACCAGGAGGTCTTCTAGCGTAGAAGACCAGGAGGTCTTCTAGCATAGAAGACCAGGAGGTCTTCTAGCATAGAAGACCAGGAGGTCTTCTAGCATAGAAGACCAGGAGGTCTTCTAGCATAGAAGACCAGGAGGTCTTCTTGCATAGAAGACCAGAAGGTCTTCTTCACAGAAGACCAGAAGGTCTTCTTCATAGAAGACCAGAAGGTCTTCTTCATAGAAGACCAGAAGGTCTTCTTCCTAGAAGACCAGAAGGTCTTCTTCATAGAAGACCAGAAGGTCTTCTTCATAGAAGACCAGAAGGTCTTCTTCATAGAAGACCTGGAGGCCTTTCTCATAGAAGACTTGGAGGTCTTTTTTATAGAAGACCTGAAGGTCTTTTTCATAGAAGACCTGGAGGTCTTTTTCATAGAAGACCTGGAGGTCTTCTTCATAGAAGACCTGGAGGTCTTCTTTATAGAAAACCTGGAGGTTTTCTTCATAGAAGACATAGAGGTCTTCTTTATAGAAGACCTGGAGGTCTTATTTATAGAAGACCTGGAGGTCTTCTTTATAGAAGACCTGGAGGTCTTCTTCATAGAAGACCTGGAGGTCTTCTTCATAGAAGTCCTGGTGGTCTTCTTCATAGAAGACCTGGTGGTCTTCTTCATAGAAGACCTAGTGGTCTTCTTCATAGAAGACCTAGTGGTCTTCTTCATAGAAGACCTAGTGGTCATCTTCATAGAAGACCTAGTGGTCTTCTTCATAGAAGACCTAGTGGTCTTCTTCATAGAAGACCTAGTGGTCTTCTTCATAGAAGACCTAGTGGTCTTCTTCATAGAAGACCTAGTGGTCTTCTTCATAGAAGACCTGGTGGTCTTCGTCATAGAAGACCTGGTGGTCTTCGTCATAGAAGACCTGGTGGTCTTCGTCATAGATGACCTGGTGGTCTTCGTCATAGATGACCTGGTGGTCTTCGTCATAGATGACCTGGTGGTCTTCTTCATAGAAGACCTGGTGGTCTTCTTCATAGAAGACCAGAAGGTCTTCTTCTTAATAGAAGACCAGAAGGTTTTCTTCATGGAAGACCTCGAGGTCTTCTCATAGAAGGTCTTCTTATAGATGGCCAGAAGGTCTTCCTATAGAAGACCAGAAGGTCTTCCTATAGAAGACCAGAAGGTCTTCCTATAGAGGACCAGAAGGTCTTCCTATAGAAGACCAGAAGGTCTTCCTATAGAAGACCAGAAGGTCTTCCTATAGAAGACCAGAAGGTCTTCATTTAGAAGACCAGAAGGTCTTCCTATAGAAGACCAGAAGACCAACGTCATCCTATATAAGACCCCAAGGTCTTCCTATAGAAGACCACAAAGTCTTCCTATAGAAGACCACGAGATCTTCTAATAGAAGACCACGAGGTCTTCTTATAGTACCCCAGAAGATCTTCTTATAGTAGACCAGAAGGTCTTCTTATAGTAGACCAGAAGGTCTTCTTATATATGATCAGATAGTCTTCTCGTAGAATACCACAAAGTCTTCTCCTAGAAGACCACAAGGCTTTCTCGTAGAAGACCACAAGGCATTCTCGTAGAAGACCACAAAGCCTTCTCGTAGAAGACCTTTTTATAGGAGAACAGAAGGTCTTCTTATAGAAGACCAGAAGGTCTTCTTGTAGAATACCAGAAGGTCTTCTTACAGAAGACCATTGGTCTCCCTATAGAAGGCCAGAAGATCTCCCTATAGAAGACCGGAAAGTCTCCCTATAGAAGACCGGAAGGTCTCCCTATAGAAGACCGGAAGGTCTCCCTATAGAAAACCGGAAGGGTCCCTATATAAGACCAGACGTTCTTCTTATAGAAGGCCTTCTTGTGTGCCTCAGTCCCCCACTGTGCGCTATATCGTCAAAAATAAATCAAATACCACAACTAACTTCAATAGCCTGAATAGGCATCTACACGTTAGGCGCGACTAGAAAAACCAACAAAACAAAGGTTAGCGAAAAAAAACCTCTCGGTGTCAGTTTTTGCACAGTGCAACACAATAGATAAAGCTATTAAAAATTAATTTCCAACATCCCCGGGCCAACTTGAAAATAAAGAAGAATCCACAACAATTCGTTACAAGACAAAAGATGATTTGAAAAAGATTATGGATTTGTCATTGTTTTCATAAACTATAGTTTTATTTCCACAATAAATACTTACATCGATGTGTCCATGTATGTGTGTGGGTGTATGTGTCAGTGTTGTAAACATCACTCTATTGTATTGTCTATAATCCTATTATTGTTGTTCTCCATTCCATTTCGTAGCCACAGTACAAATAAAGCTTACAACAGCCACTAACTTATAAAAATACAACAACCCAATGCCGAATAGATGCTGAAGACAAAAGACAAGTGTTTATTTGCTAACAAGGCTCATTAAGGACTCAAACGACGGGAAAATTTCATAATACAACGGCAGCAACAATGAGAACGGTGAAACGCAACAATCACAGTAAACCGAGAATCAGTCGGTGTTGTAACAGCCCTGCAATGACTAAGCAATCTCAGCTGACAAGGCTGGCATATCAACAGCCATGGAGAGGAAATCAGGCAGAATGAAATGGAGTGGAAGTGAGCGAATGAGTGAATGAATGACTGGCTGAATGAATGAAAATGAAAAGGAAAGGTAAAGAAATCCACACACACACACCCATACACACACTCGCTATACAGTCGTTATACCAAAAATTCGTTGGCTACCGTTTTAGGTGTCTCTCGTTCGAAGGTAAATGGACCTCGCCTTAAAGAGCCTAAAGTGGAGTGTCAAGTGTATCTTCTTAAGAACCCACCAACAAGTAAAATGTTTACAAATGACAACAGATGGACTTAATTTTAATGGAAAATTAAACAGTAAAGAATGAAGAAGGACAAAACAGATACAATGTGTGGGCAATGGTGAATTTCGTAGGCCGTTCACAGGAAGGAAAAGGATATTGAAAATTTGAAATAGAGAAATCATCTAAATCCCTGGTATGAGGGATTTAGAATTTTTACTTGTTGTTCATGATGTAAAAAAACGAAGATATTTTTTAGGATTTCAAGAGAAAAGTATTAGTTTTACAAATCTAATATCAGATTTATTTAGAAAGTTTACTTTACTTTACAAGTTTAAAACCGTCCTAAGGTCTATTATAATCAGTAAAAATTTATTTGGCCAAAAGGTCGTTTTGAAAAACTGGAAAAATCCATTTGGGGGAGTGGGATTTTTTCCAGCTCTTGACAAAGACATCTTGGCCAAATAAATTTATACTGAATTTTTCCAAGACTTCTGGACAAGTGTGTTTAAGGCCCTCCTTACGAAAACCATGGACTTTTAAGAGAATTTTTCAGGACTATCTGAACAAAAATCATGGTGCTTTTACAAATCGTTTTCCGAGATCTCCCTTTTAATACGCATAGATTTCCAAGAACCATTTTTAAACGACTTTCTAAGCACAAATTGTAAATTATTTTTAAGGTGATAAGAATCGGGAATTTTTAAGAGAAATATGTCACCGTCCTCCTGATATACATAAACCCATGTTTTTGTTTTTTGATAATTATTCTGCTGAAAAATGTTATATTTTTAAGTATCCTCTGACCAAAAATTGTGATTTTTTTAACAATTGTCTGTCTAAGCTAAGGGATTTTTTAAGCGAATTTAAGGGAAGATTTAAGGGAATGTTTTCAGGGATATCCTGACCAAAAACAAGCGGATTTTTAAGAATTTTTTTGACAAGTATTAGTTTTTTAGGACCTCGTTACCTCAAAAATTTTTCTGGGGAAAAAAGTGGACTCTCCTGACTGATTGTTGCAACTTTTTCAATTTGTATACCCTCCGCCATAGTATGGAGGGTATATTAAGTTTGTCATTCCGTTTGTAACACCTCGAAATATACAATTTAGACCCTACATATATTCTTGATCAGCATAACATTCTATGTCGATTTAACAATGTCCGTCCGCTTGCCCCTCTGTGGAAATTACTCTAGCTTCCGAACGAAATGAAGTGGATTGATAAAATTTTACTAAAATGTATATTATGTCTGCAGAACTTTTGGTATTGAAAATGGACTATGTAGGTACACATCTTCGTATAGCCCCCATACAACGGCAACTCACGATATTCGGTATTTTGATGATTTAAGCTACATTATTCACCGGAATTGTTTCAAATTTGGTACTTGAAGTTCGAAATGGATACTACAGCCTAAGACAGAAAATTGTTTGTTCAGGTCCACGTCTTCCTATAGCCCCCATATAAGGGTACCTCACGATATTCGGTACTTTGTTGGTTTTAGAGACATTATTCACCGGAATTGTTTTAAATTTAGTATTTGCTGTTTGTAATGGATCCTTCAACCCCCATATAACGGAACCTCCCGATATTCGGTAGTTTGATGATTTTAGCGACATTATTCACCAGAATTTTTTCAAATTTGGTATTTGAAGTTCGAAATGAATGCTACAGCCTATGAAAAGAAATTGTCTGTGCAGGTCCAGGTCTTCGTATAGGCCCCGTATTACGGTACCTCCCGATATACGGTATTTTGATGAATTAAGCTACATTATTCAACGATTTTTTTTAAGTTTCGCATTTGAATATTGTAATGGCTTGTGACAAAAGTTGCCTAAGCAGGTCCCTGTCGTCGTATAGACCTTAATATAACAGCTACATTCGGTATTTTTAAGATTTTAACAGAATTTTTAACGGATTTTATTGTTTTTGAGATTGCAAAAATCGTTCCAAACGGTGGAGGGTATTCAAAGTTTAGCCCGGTCGAACTTACAGCTTTTTTATATGTTTTTTTTTTTAAGAATATTTCTTCAAAAACCTTTCAGAGCCATTTGTTTCAAAAAATATCAGAAAAAACTTCTTTTAAACATTTACATTTGATGTAATCATTAAACATTTAAGACGTTCTTGGCTGGCTAATGCGAATAAGAACTTCCAAAGAGAGAATCTGATTTTGTTAAAACTTGGCACATCGTATCATTATTATCAAATTCAGATCGAGTTCGGAGATGTGAAAAATGGGACATTCTATTCTTTTTCAAAGAAATTTAATACAGTTTCCAAAGAGAAAAAATCTCATATTTAATATAGGGAGTACGCGAGATATTTTTATCAGACTTCGATATGCAAAAAGACACTACGATACAACTCTTATCGTACCTCCATTCAAACGTTAAAGATTGTAAATAATAGTAATTCTAATAAATTTCAAATTTAAGTCAGATTTTCCCTCCCGTAAATGGTCATGGTCTTGTAGAAGCGTCATGGTTTTGTAGAAGTTTGATTGTATAGGGTTTTTTGGGCTCCTGACAAAAAAAACGGGGATTTTAAAAAATTATTTAACAGTTGGGAATTTTAATCAGATTTTTTAGGACCATTTAATCAAAAATGTTCGGTTATTAGGAGGAATTTTAAAGGAAAGGTCACATGTTTAAACTATGTGTTTTTAAGAATATTTTTCAAAAACTACTGATATCTGAAACGTCCTGAGGAAAATTATGGATTTTAAGGACTTCTAAAAAAAAGGAAAATTATGGATTTTTAAGGACTTCTAACCTAAAATTATAGATTATTTCCCAGTCGTGAATTTTTTGAAGAGTTTTCTGGCCAAGAATCACTGAACGATTATGTAAACATTTTCAAGAACCTCCTTAGTTTTCTAGTTTTTGAAGAAGCATGGAATTGTTAAGAAGTCTTTTGTAAGAACTGTCTGAAAATAGCCAAAGATATTTATAAGAACCTTATCAAGGATCAACTGCCAAAATTCGTGAATTAAAAAAAAAATATTTCTACTGCCTCCTACCCAAAAACTTGTTTTTTTGATTGCGGCTTCTGGCCAAACATTTTTAAATTAAAAAAAATACCCCTTCAAGGACCTCCCAGCAAAAAATCGTCAATTTTTAAAGGATTACTTAAAAAATATCATATGATTTTTAAGAGATTTTTTTCAGCTATCGCTCCTTCAACAGCGCGGATTTCTAAAATACATTTGTAGGGACTTCCTTTTTTACAAGAGCATTATTAATAAGAATAATGCATTTTTAAAGAACCTCTTGACCAAAATTTGTAGATTTGTAAAATAAATATATTTCGAGGAAGAAGACTTTCTGGTCTTCAAGGAAATGACATTTTGGGCTTCTAGACTTACGGTCTTCTATCAGAAGACCATCTGATTTTGTATAAGAAAACCTTATGATCTTCTATAAGAAGACCTTCTGGTCTTTTACATGAAGTCCTTCCGGTCTTCTATACGAATACCTTCCGGTCTTCTATATGAATACTTTATGGTCTTCTATATAATACCTTACGATATAGCAGACCATCATGTCTTCTATATGAAGACCATCATGTCTTCTATATGAAGACGATTTTAGAAGAGCATTCTTTACAAGGTTAGTGCATTTTAATTTTTCTAATATCAGCTGTTTAAACAGCGTAAAATTTCGAGACCATTTTTTAGCACCTCCTTAAGAAATCCTTTTCAGAGACCGCCCGACCAAAAATCATGGACTTGAGGACAGTTTTTCAAGGACCTCCTGACCAAAGTTTGTAGATTTATTAAAAAATATATATTTCATGGATTTCCTGATCAAAAATTGTGAGTTGTGAAAGTACATGGACAATTCGTTCAGGCGAAAAAGTAGATTTAAAGAGACATTTTAAAGGTCTCCTGACTAAAAAAAAACATTTTAGTCACTTCGTGGATTTCTTGTTGATACTCTAATAGAGTTTTCTGGCTAAGATTCATGTAATTTTGAACACAAGTTTTAAAAAAACTTCCTGACTTATCTTGAAGAAACCCGACGATTTTTTAAAGAGTGACAAAAATATTTTAAGAAGTATTCTGAAAGGACCTCCTAACAAAAAATCATGAAATTCTAAGATACTTTTTTAAGTTGGTAAGGACTTTACTCATACATTAAAGACATTTTTTCAGGACTTTAAAACCAAAAATTATCAAAAAAAAAAATGTGCTTAAGAAACCATAATTTGGTAATGAGGTTTTTCGCTGGAAATAATTTTCTTGTCAAAAACATTATCCAAGGAATTTCGAGCAAAAAATGTTTATTTTAGTCAGATACTTACCATAGTTTACGTAATAAAAGCTAATAATCAGAATTCATATATATTTTTTTGACAAACCGATTGATAATTTTCGATATGTGGAAACTTCACAACCTAACGTAGGGTATAAACTTGCATTAAGAAACAAGTGATAACTGCCCGAAGACGAAGCGAAAACGAGAAAGTAGATCAAAGTATAGAAGCAAAATGAAAATAGCTTAACACGCAGCAGAATATAAAAAGCAAATACAAAAAAATCTACGATTTAATGGAGCTTAAACGTTTGCATTGCATGGCAAGGAAGAGAGGAAGGCGAGAGCGGGAGGAAAAATACAAGTGTTAATAATATATTCTTATATATAGCTGACTTTAATCTATGCTGTAAACTTTTCCAGGAATATATTGCGTTCTGTTAAGATATAATCGCTTGCCGAACGAAACAAGGTGGCGGGTGGCATTAAAATTGCAAAGAATTCTTGGACATCGTTTTTTTTTCTCTCGCAAGAAATGTAACGTATTTTCTTTAATATGGAATAAATGTTTTCTTAAAGTTTTATTTTTTTAAGAATATGCTTCGATATTCATTACGCATTCAATAATGTTACAAATATTGGTCAACAATATCAAAATTTACATGTAAACTTAAGGTGAAAATCTGGAATGCGAAGTCGAAGTCCAAGTTGCAGTATATATTCTGATTACTTAAATTACTTAAAAAATGTATTTTAAAAGCAAATAAATATTAGAAAATTTGAACACCAAAGGAAGTTTTACATTTAATTAAATGGAAAAGGTAAAACGCATAACTATTTTTGTTTTTATTTACACTAACAATTTTATAAAAGGGTGACATTGCGACTTACAGCTCATATTTACGCTTTGAAAAGAAGAATCCAAATTGACAGCCATAATGCTGTGGGTTCATATATGGTATGAGCTTCACATAAATTCGCGACTTTTGAACGTTTTGTACTGGTTAATGCAGTCTTGAATGCCGGTTAATTCGATGTTTTAGTTTAAAACCATTTTTTAACGCGCATTTTCTTCAAATTTCGACTTTAATTTCAGAATGAGCAGTTACGACTGAAAAAAAATTCTCAATATGTGCTTCGTTTTGGTAATGTCCTGAAAAAAAAATTGTTTTTTATGTCCTCTTCAAAATATATCAAGCCTCTTATAGAAGCGTATGGTTGCAAATTCGCACATCCTGTGATATGTAGCAGACTCAGTTAGGTCTGATAAAAAACCACAAAATATCGGCCAACTTCTTTTAATGTCACTCAAACAAATTTAATTACATCTAATATTTTTGTTCACATTTTTCCACTATGAAGATTACACCTCAGCAACACATTTTAACAGTTAAGCTAAGTTAGGCCGGACCGAACTTTTAATAACCTCCACCAGTTGGAAGGAAAATTTTCAAGTAAATTCTGAAAACTACCACCTAAATGAAAACGTTATGTGGGGACTATAAGAAGACGTGGACCTGTCAAAGGGTGTAGTACCCATTACGAACTTCAAATACGAAATTTAAAACAGTTCTAGTGAATAATGTCGCTAAAATCATTAAAATATCGAATATCGGGAAGTACTGTTATATATGGGGGATATACGAAAACGTGAACCCGCATACGAAATTTTTTGTCATAGGCTGTAGTACCCATTACGAACTTTACATACGAAATTTGAAACGATTGCGGTGAATAATCTTGTTGGGATCATCAAAATTCCGAATATCGGAATGTACCGTTACATGGGAGCTATACGAAGACGTGGACCTGCATACGAAATTTTATGCCATAGGTTGTAATATCAATTAAGATTTTCCAATACAAAATTTGAAACGATTCCGGTGTCGCAAAAATCATAAAAATACCGATTATCGGGATGGGGGCTGTGCGAAAACGGGGACCGACATGGCCCATTTACGAACCTAACCTGCCTACTGGTAAACTCTGCATGTATGTAAAATTTTAGCCTTCTATCTCAATTTGTTCGGATGATAGCGTGATTACGACAGACAGACGGACAGACAGACATCGCCAAATCATCTCAGAATTTTACGCTGATCCAGAATATATACACTTTGTAGGGTCTATCATGAATATTTCGAGGAGTTACAAACGGAATGACAAAGCTAGTATACCCTCCATAGAATGATAGAGGGTATAAAAATGACGTATATTACGACCGGACTCTACCACTAGGAAATATAGCAATATATACAAACTATGGCGCTGAAATGTATCGAATTAATATTGTATAAGCTTTTATATTGCCAAAAACAAATATATTATTTTATAGCAAAGGCTACTGCCCAAAATTGGTTACCCTACAACACTAAGACCTACTGTGAAGTTTCTGTAGATCTGAAACCCTTTGGACGGGAATGAACGAATCCCTCTAGAAATTGGAATACATAATCGCATTATATAAAATGAGATTCTAAATAGGTTTGTTTTTTTGGAGGTTACAACTAATCAGTTCGGATGCGCATTTTTTATGGATTAATGATTTTGATGGAAAGCGACCTTTAGTAATAAAAATATTGGTGGTTGAAAGACATTTTTCGAATTTGTGACACAAAAATAATGGTCTATTTAAAATACGCATTGATCGGTGATTAATTGTGGCCCACGGAGCGCATGCGCAATATCATCAAAAAATTCATTTCTGGTCCATTTTTTTCAAACCTAACTTCATGCAAAATTTCGACGGATGGACACATAGCCAAATCGACTTAGTTCAGCAAAATAGTATGTTCTATACGTGACGTTCTTTATGAAATACTTTATCCGGTAGTTGAACTATATGTATTCCATAGCATGGTCGCAATTGTAGTCTGCCTTGAAAATTAATATTTACATAAAAAAAAAAATTAATTTTTCCATTACTGATTTCGATTTGAGCGGGATAAAGTTTCGTAAGATTTTTATTAAATATGTGTACCAATCTTTCGTATTTTTTCCAAAAAATCCTAGTTTTCACAACAAAATGGTGTTTGCTAAAGGCTAGATCCCGTAGGCAATCAACACGTGACCTAGGACCAATATTTCCAGGTGTTAAACTTTTTTTGGCTAAATGAAACATATAATGCCTCTAGCACATAATGTTGCGGGACAAATTGTAAAATCATATCTGATGAAAAATGATAACCCGGAAAAAACATAAGTTCCCCCTTAAATCACCACACTGTGGCCAGGGTATTATGTGTTTGAGTTGATTTATGCATGTTAATCCCTCTGTCCGTCTGTCCATGTATTTATCGTGAATAAAAGACAGGCCGCATTTATTTTCCGATTGAGATGAAATTTTCCACAAATCATTTGCTTGGCCTAAGGACGAATGGTGAAAATCGGTTTAACTTTAGGTATAGCTCCCATATATATCTTCATCCGATTTCAGATAATTGGAGCAGGAAATGGCTAATATCAGTCCAAATAACCTGAATTTTGGTATATCTGACCGAATTCAGTGTACATCAAATTTGAAATCGAAAATCGGTATAGCTTTAGCTCTCATATATATGTTTCATCGGATTTGGGGTTTTATGTCTCTCACATGCGTAATATGCACTGCACAATAATAGTCTTTGGTACCAGATATCAGATATAGCCCAGAAATTCTGATTCTCTGTCAAATTGTATGGAGATCGGATCAGATTTGGATATAGCCCCCATGTATATCTTTATCCGATTTCCGGTTTATCGTGCACTAAATCCTAATATCACCCCCATCCGATTTGGGAGTTTAAGTCCATCACCTGTGAAATATGCACTCCATAAAACTGATCTTTGGTACCAAATATCAGATTAGCTTGGAATTAAGTGCCTAAAAGATCGGATCAGATTTGGATCCAATATATATATCTCCGATATCAGGTTTTTGCCCACCAAATGGCTAATATCTGCCCAAATGGAGTGAACTTGGCATCTCCGACCGAATTCTGCCTAAAGGCAAGTGCTTTCAATTTAGTGAAAATCGGTTCAGATATATTATTCATCCGATTTTGTGTTTAAAATAATATGCACTCCATAACTATAGTATTTGATACCAGACATCAGATGTAGCTTTAAATTAATTAATCGCTATCGATTTTTTTTCTTACGGGAGCTCTACATTCGATTTTACGGTTATTGTCAACCATATTTGTAATATCAGCCCAAATCGGATATATTTTTTCATATCTAACCGAATTTTTCCATTTGGTGAAATTCGCTCCGCTCCGTCAAATTTATTAAAAATCGATTGAAAGTTAGATATAGTTCGCAAATTGTGATTACTCTAAAGTCATGATACGCTTTGTAATAAGGTTCATAGTTGGTATGTTCTCCTTCACATAAATTCCCAACAATATTTTTTGTTACGGGAGCTCTACTAATTTTGCATAGTGGTGTAGGGTATCATATAGTTGGCCCCGCCTGACTTTTGACCTCTCCTTACTGTTTTTTTTTTTTTTCATAATTTTATGGAATACGTACAACCAACCTAGCTCTCGGAGTCACGTTGATACTCACCTAAAAGCAATTCAATATTACCAGAAAATAAAATAACATTTTTTTATAATTTAAAATTATATTTATTTATAATATTTTTTTTTTTGTTTCTGTTGAGTTTAGCATATTTTTACGTTTTTTATATTTGTATTTTTTTAGAGTTTTGAACATAGTTATTTTTTAAAAAAAATTCCATCGTTTTGTGTTTTTTTCCTCATCTTCATAATTTATATCAATAATACTTAAATGTTAACATTAACGAAAATTATTTCAACTAGTTGCTGGTTTCCATTGTTTTCTTTTATTCACTTTGAAATTTAAACTATATTTTTTATATTCTATGTATATTGTTCAATTAGTTAATTAGTATTTATATATATATTTTTTTTAGTTTAAATTTATGCTTAAATATAATAATCTACAGACAATAATTGTACCTATATGTATATAAATATGTTTGTAATAGTTTATGAAATTTCTATATTTATTTTTAAATTCATTTTCTTTATTTTTAAATTATTTTTCTTTATTTTTTTATTTTTTTTAAACATTACACTGTGAGAAAGTCTAATAAATGCAGTTTGATTTCTTGGTTTAATGCTATTGTATTGTTTTATGTTTTTCTTGTTGTTGTTGTTATATTTTCATTTTAGTATTTTGTGAGTCATGAATTTTAAATGTATGCATGTATGTGTATTATTCATTGTTGTCGACTTAACAAATACGGGTATTATTTGTTTTTTTTTTTTGTTGTAAACTTTTTGATTATTCCATTTCAAATGTTGTTTTTGTGTTTTGTTGCCGTAATGATATCTAACACTAGTAGTAGTAGTGGTAGTCGTAGGGTTTTTCTCTTCTATTATTAATGATTTTTGAAATCAATATACATACAATTATATAAATTTTTAAATATTTTATATTTTCATAATATGTATTTACACATTTACTCACACTCATTCATAATATTTACATCAATTTAGGGTTTTGCTGCGGTGGCGCTAAGGAGGCTCAGAGGAGTTATTTTTCTCGGTTTTGTAGGTGTGTATGTGTTTTTTACTTGTGTTTTTGTAAATAAGAAGAACCTTTTCTTTCATTAACTTCTTGTTGTTATGTTTTACAATCGTAATTACTATGGGGTTTCGTTGTTGTTGTTTTTTTTTTTTGTTATTGTGGTTTTTTGTGTGGCAACACCAATTGCTTTGTTCGCAACAGAAAAAAAGTATTCCTGGTACATCATTTCCCACATAAAGTTGATGTGAAAAGTTTACCTAAAGTGAGAAGTAGCTAAGTAGGTTTTGTCAAAGGCCCACGATTGACTACCGAAAGGTCTTCATTTCAGTTTCGACTTGTTAAAAATATGGATCTCTAAAATTGCGCTGCATAAGCTCTGCTATAAAAATACACCTATTTAAAGGGAAACCCTTTAGAGTATTCTATCTACTGAATATTTGTGGAGGATCTTCAGTATTTTAGATTCCAAACCTATGGAAAATCTCTTTAATTTCCAAGGAATAGTGAAAATATTTTTTCTGGAGCTATTCAACGTATAAGCGTTGATTTTTATTCAAAGGACTCAAAATTATTTTTTGTAAGAATACTTTTTCTGTCCAATGAATCAGAGTAGATTTTCATATTATTATTTTCAAGAAATATAAATTAATTTTCCAAAAATATTATTTTTAAGGACTATCCAACAAAGAATCGTGCATTTCAAAGATAATATATTTTTTACCAGGAGCATTCCAGGTACAATTGTTTGTTTTTCTATAATATTTACTGAAAGACAATCCAAAAAAAATAAATTCTTTTAAAAATATTTATTTTGTATATTTATGTCATCTTTTTTCTAAGATGATATTTTCAAGGGTGTTCCATCATGAACTTTACACCCGCAACTGTCAAATTTTTAAATTATTTGTATATTTTTTTAGGAATATTTTTTCAGATACTTTTCAGTCAATATATGTGGAGTTATTGATAAGATTTTTTTAAGAAATTTATTTTAAATATTATCCTCCAACAAATGTAAAATTTGTATAATATTTTTTAAGGACTCCCTAAATTCTTCTAATATAATTTAAGGACTCCTTAGACAAAATGCATTCCATTTTTTAAATATTTTTTTCCAAGAACTTACTCATAATTATTTTAATTTATTTTAGAACCATCCACGAAACAGGTACAAACTTAATTGCGATAGTTTTTAGAACTATCTCCTTAATATGTAAATGATTATTCAATATACAGACACCACATTTTTAAGCATTTTTCAGGGAAGAAAATTATTCTTTTTTTATATGTTATATTTTTTTTTGAAATTTATTCAAGGGTTATACAAAGAATAATATTTAATTTTTAAATAATATTCCAGAAAATCGTAAGTGAATTTTTTCCAAAAGGCTCTAAAGATGGGGAATTTTTTAATGAATTTTTTTCACGAATTTTCAAAGGATATTTTTATAACATATTTCAACCAATAGGCGATCAATTAAAAAAAATGTAGGACTACATGATCATTAGTTTTTTTAATGTTGATTTGAAGCCCTTTCCTTCCAAGAGTTATGAGATTTTTTATTTTTTTTATTTTAATTATTTTTCTTAGAAAATGTTATTGAAGAGACTTTGCATAGCCATTGGAAACAATATGCGAAAATATTTTTTAGGATTAGATTTATCGTTCAATTAATAATTGTTAAGGAATTTATAGTGCTACACGTCACATTTTTCTTAAAAAAAGGCTCTTTGAACGCTTATCCGTTATTGTATTAAGGGTATTTTTTCAAGGACATTCCAAAGGATCATGGGCTATTTCAAGAATATTAATCCAACTACTGTCCAATATGATTTTTTCAAACCAGGAATGTATTTCTGAAGAATATTTTGTATGGAATACCGCTTAAAATTTTAACAAGATTTGAAGAAGTACCCATCGGCAGGTATGAATTGAATTAAGATAATTTTGAAGAACTATCAGGAAGGAAATGATTGATTTTAGCTAATGGAACATTTTTCAACGATAAATAAAATTACTTAAATTATATATCCTTGAAAAATATTACAATAAGTCTGGTTTAATCACTGGAAACATTCTTTAAAAATTGTATCCTCTTGGTCCTTAGAATGTTATTAAAAAATCCTCGTTTCATCCCTTAAAAATCTTCTCGAAAAATCAACTATGTTTAGCATTTTCAACAAAATAAAAAACAAAATATCAACAAAAATATTTTTAAAAATCTATGTTTCGATTCATTAAAAATATTCATTCGATATCATGTAGCATTGTTTATCCTACAAAGCTTGGTTCAAAGATTCAAAAAGAACCCACGTTTTGTAGTTATATTTATCGAAGAGAAAATACTCTGTAAATTCCATTTTTGAAAATATTGATTAAAATCCATTTCTTTAGCCTTGCTGAAATTCACATTTTGTCGGCTTGTTGATCCTTATCAAATGTTTTTAAAAGCTCACGGACATGTTTTGAAAAAATCAACTTTAAAGATTTTTGTTATCTTCGAAGAATATTTATAAAAATCCAAATTATGATCCCTGAAGCTCACGGTTTGATCCTTATATTACAAATCTTTGGAAAACTAAAAACAAATTATTCTTAACCAATATACTTTTTTAATTCTTAAAAATCATATAAAAATGATTTAAAAAAAAAAAAAAAATTATTTTGATCCTTGAAAACATATTTTTAAAAATCCGTGGCTTGACCCTTGGAAAACTATTTTCAAAACAACTACGCTTTGATTTTGAAAAAAAAAAATCAAATATATATGAAAATCCACCTCTGAAAGAAAGTCTTTTCGAAGTTATTTTAATTGAATTATTTTCGGGGTCTTACTTCCTTAAAAAAACTGAAAGGTATCAAAATATGCAGGTGTTTAAAATCATCTTTTCGAACCCTTAATCTGATTTCGTTCCTCTTGAATACGTTTTAATCCTTTAATTATAATTAATCCCATTAATTTGGGTATGCTCTACTGAAGACGAACAAAATTGTATTAATTCCATATCTAACGTATAATGAATTTAATTAATTATGCACTTTTAATAATCATACGCTACGTTGACCATTAGCTCACCTTTGGCTTAGCATGATGGCAAACTGACCGACCAGCTAGCTAATTAAAGGAAATGTTGTTAATATGCTCTTCTTACATTTCAAAAATGAAGAAGAAGAAAAAGAAGGAAAAAAAGCCGAACAACAACAACGGCACTTCAATTTACTTCATATATCCTCTAGAACGAGCTATCATATAATTTTTTTCGCCCCGAGATTTTCATTTTCGTTTTTGCTTCCTGCTGGCGATTTACCGAGATTTTCTTTCATTTTAATCATTCGTTCCTTCAACCTCTTTTACGCGTCCCTAATTACAAAACCGGCTGGCTGGCTGCCTGGCTAGCTACTGGCTAAGCATTATGTGGGTTAGGGTTTTTTCTTTGTTTTTTTTTTGCTGTTGTAGTTGCATTTGTTATGATGTACCATTTGGTAGGTATTTTTTGCTGTTTCTTCTCCTCTTCATTGCCTCCATTCCCCATGCCGCGCTCCAACCGTTATTTATGCTCTATAACTTCCATTTTTCCCCAGTAACTTTGACTGACTTTTTGTTCTCGGTATGCTACAACTTATGGACTAATGTAAAAAAGTCACTTTTTTATTTTTTCGTTTTTTTCTGATATTTTACACTTTCTCTTATATTTATGTTATGGTTTTTGCTGCTGCTGTTTTTAGTGGCTCATTTAGCTGTAGCCCTGGTTTTTCCGAATAGACTATTTCTTTTTGTTTTGTTTTTTTTTTTTTTTTGTTCATTTCATTTATGCCGGATTTTTTTGTTAGGATTTATTTTTTTCGTTTTGTGGTTGGATTTTTTTTCATTCTCTGTTTCCAGTTGGAAGGGGATTGTAATTTACAAGGTTGTTGAGATTTAAGGGTACTCTGCTGCCTGTGATCCTTCATCATCATCGTCGTCGTCTTCGCCTTTACCGTCACTGCTGCTACTGCCAGTTTGGATTATTTAATCTATGAACTTAATTTAATTTTATAATACACCACTCTCCTGTGTTAATTCCTCATTGGTTGGCTGTTTCAATTTCGTTTTGTCTTGCAGATACAATGCCGCCAAGGCATTGAAACGTGGACCCCACGTCTCTAAGTAATTAAAGTCTTGATTCTCATCGTCGGTGCCTAAAACGAGAGCGAGAAGAGATAGAGAAAAATGTTAATTGTAATGTTATCAAAAGTTAATAAATGGATTTTTTTTTTAGAAAAGTTGCCGGTTAGGTGTCCATAAAATTATGCCAATGAATTTTAAGAGGAAAATTGAAAGTGATTTGGCGGTGATAATCAGTTTACAAGGGAGAAAGTTGGAATAAGAATTTTCAAAGAAAGTGTTTATGGGTTAATGGGGATTTATTTTGTATTTAAAATGAGCTTCCGTAGTTTTAGCAAAAAAGATACTGGCGGAAGTTTGCCGGAAGGAGACAATAATTACTTTGACATTTTTATGAAATTAGAAAGTTGTTATTCTTAAGCGGAAATGCCCTAAGTCGATTTTCACTCAAATCACATTTTTTGTTATTTCGATAGACAATCCTCGAAGACACCAATGATAGTTCGTAATTTAATTTGCTTAGATATAAAAGTAAATTTTCCCCACCTTACGAGTAGATAAATGAAAGATCCAGTACAATTGCAGCTAAATTCGGTCGGTCCTAATTTTTAATACCCTCCACCATTATGAAGGAACATAGAAATTAGAAAATTAAAATTGCCTCTAAAATGATTAAAATACAGAATATCGAAAGGTAGAGTTATGTGGGGACTAAACTAAAGCCCAATACCAATGGTCTGCCATAGATTGCATATTGCGGATTCCAAATACAAAATTTGAAATAATTATCTGGGGCTATACGAAAATTTGGGCCTTAGTAGATAATTATCTATCAGTAAATATAGTACCTATTGTCAAGACTAAATACGAACTTGAGTTATGATTATTCTAACGGTGAGGGATGTTCCGAAGCACTTGGCCAATATCGTCCAACTCGTATCTGCCCTAAGTCAAATATAAATATTACAACATACAACCTTTGGACTATATCGTTTACTTCCTATACTTTATAGGAGACATGTGCAAGTTTTTGGAAAATGTGGAAATATGAGTGAGTTACCCGATATAGCGGACCGAAACGTCGGACTTCATCTAATACAGATAAAAATATTGGTACGTGCAAACTTTAAAGGAAATCGAACATTAAATCCAATTTTATACGAAAATCATAAATTTCGATAAATTACATTCATATCAGATTTCTTGTTAAGTAGAATATTTTGGTATAGCAAATCGATTAGAATCGCCGTTTTCTTTCTCAAGTTATGACAGGTATAAGTATTGAAAATTGTGACCCTTTGTAGTGTGGTACCAGAAGGTATATCTATCATCTTCACAACAAATTTAGTGTTAGCAAAAATGTTTGGATGTGTGAAATTTGAAGAGGGTTGGATGCTTATTCCGCGTTTTATGAACGTTTTGTTTTCCAACATTTTGAAGACTTTGTGTAGGAAGTACCAGAAGGAGTGTGCCGATATATCCCATTTTGACAACAGACCTTGTGTTGGTAAAAATAATGGCATGTGTGAAATAGGAAGAGAACCGGATGATTATTTCGGATTTTATGATCGTTTAGGTTATTCAAAACTTTGACCCTTTCTGGGGAGGTACCAGAAGAAAGGGTCCGATCTCTACCAACTTTGCGACAGATTCTATGTTAATAGAAATATTCAGATGTGTCAAGTCTAAATGTAATCGGATGTTAATCTCGACCTTTTGTGGGAGAGGTACCAGAAGGAGTGGATCGATATATTCCATCATATCACCAGATCTCGGTTTAATAAAAAATATAAGAATATGCGAAATTTTTAGAAAATCAGATTCTTACATCACATTTTATAAGAGTTGTAATTATTCAAAATTTTGACCCTCCCCCACGGTACTTGATGGGGTAGACCGATATTGTCCGTTTTTGCACCTGACCTAAAACCGACGCAAATATTGGGACTTGGAAAGTTGGAGCAAAATCGGATTACTGGTTCTCTTTCTGTGCAGATTTTGTTTTTTGAATATTTCTACCCTTTGTGAGAGAGGTACCAGAAGGAGTGGACCGATGTATTCCATATTTACACCAGATCCTTTGTTTATACAAATATTAGGATGTGTACAATTATTAGACAATCTGACTCTTACATCACATTTTATAAGAGGGATGGGAGGTACTTGATGGAGTAGACCGATATTGTCCTTTTTTAATCCGACGCAAATATTAGGATTTGCAAAGTTAGAGCAAAATCGGATTATCGTTTCTCTTTCTGTGGATGTACCAGTAGGAGTGGACCGATATTGCCCATCTCCGAACTCGAACTAAGTTTGACAAATATATTACGATGTACCAAGTTTGGACCAATTCGGATATTCTCTTCGAGAGTTATCGTGCGCATCAGTCCGCAAGATAGACGGACGGCCGGATATTGCTAGATTGACTCCAAATGTCCTGAAACGGATTTGGCCCAAAGAGACCTAGGCTCAAAAAACCGTTATTTCGACTAGGCACGTTTTTACCGTATCAAATGATATATACCCCTGGCTGAGGGTATAAAAATTGATAATTTTAAAAATTTACATTAGTGTTAAAGACGTACTAATTGAGGCATGTATGGAAAATCCCAAAAACAGATGTAAAATAGCTTTTAGTACTTAAGTACTCTACATACAAAATCTCAATATTCTAACTTCTAAACGTTAAAAAGGTTGCAAAATATGCCCACTCCAAAAAATGGTTACTTTTGAATTTAGGCTTACTTTGTCTATTGAAAATGGATCCAAGAATTTCTTTTATAATCCAGACACAATATTTTACAACCCAGATTGGTATTGTGGTTTTGAATTTTCGGAAAATTATAAGTATATATATTTATAATTTATTTGGTGAAAGATAAATCAAACAAGTTTTTCCTCAACCTCCCAACACAAAACTTTTTTTCACTGAAATGTCATAGCCAGAGTTTTTTAAGTAACTTTTTCCGTAAACTTCTCATTTACCCCGCTAATAAACAACGTATTTCCTGTGAAATCAGCAGGATATATAAATACATATACTTCCCATTAAAATAAAAAAAAAAAAAACGCAACGCATTTCATGGAACCCTCTATTATTTTGCCATGAAATGTCATAAAATTGCAGTTCTACATCTTAAAAGTTTCTCGAGAAAAAAATAACGCCCAAGAGGGAGCGAAAAAACTTGCACTTACCTGATGCTAACGAACTTAAGGACTCCGCTATGCTCCCGCTCCCCTCGTACGTAAAATTACGCAAATCATCGAACGGTGGCGCATTGATGTCCTTATCACAACGTTTTTTGCGTTCCTCCATTAAAAACCCCACATTCAATTCCTGGCCGGGCATCAATGTCACAACTGGATCTAAAAGTAGGGCGAAATGAATAAAAGTTAAGGTAAATATACAACAACAACAACAGAAAAACATCAACTCGCAAACAAAAAGGGAAAATATGGATTGTTGATTATGATTGTGGTGGAGAGAGAGAGAGAGAGCGGGTGAGGGGAAGAAGAAGAAAAATATACGTTGTAAACAAAAGAAAAGTCACAAACAACTTGTTGTTCATACACAATTGAATAGCAAACTGTGGATTTTTTGCTGGTTTGAATGTAAAACAAAAGTAAGTAAAATTAAATAAATGTTAAACTTTTATTTAAATAAATGGGGAAAATTAAGGGGGTTTTAAAAAAACATTTAGGTTTTAAACAAAATATTAAATCATTTCACATACATTCCACATCCAGACTTTCAAAAGGTATATTAATTTTAGATAATGCTTCAGTATTTCTTTTCCTAGAATATCCAAATCAGGATTTTTTTAAAGAATTTTTTTTTCTAAGACCATTTGTGGATTTTTTTAAAATAATTTGTACCCAGAACGTGGATTTTTTAGAATATTTTCGAAGACATTTTGACCCACAAACGTGGATTCTTAATTTTTTTCGAAGATCTCTGACCCACAAATGTGGATTTTAAAGATTTTTTTCCAAGAGTAAAGATTTTTTTCCATCTGACCCACAAACGTGAATTTTTTGAATAATAATTTTCGAAGTCAATCTGACCCACAAACGGGGATTTTTTTTAAGAATTATATTCGAGGACAATCTGACCCATAAACGTGGATTTTTTAAAGAATTTTTTCCAAAGACCATCTGTCCCACAAAAGTGGATTTTTTGAATAATAATTTTCGAAGTCAATCTGACCCACAAACGGGGATTTTTTTCAGAATTATATTAGAGGACAATCTGATCCACAAACCTGGATTTTTTTAAGAATTATATTCGAGGACAATCTGGCCCAAAAATGTGGATTTTTTTAAGAATTATATTCGAGGACAATCTGCCCACAAACGTGGATTTTTTAAAGAATTATATTCGAGTACAATCTGCCACAAACGTGGATTTTTTAAGAGATTTTTTTTTCAAGGACCATTTGTACGCCAAATTCGGATTTTTCCACCTGATCCATAAAAGTAGATTTTTAAAACGATTTTCTCAAGGACTATCTGAGCCGCAAATCTTTGATTTTCAAGAATAATTTTTTTTTAGGACTTTTTAAAGATTTTTTTCCAGGACTAATTTTTTTCTGGGTTATCCAAACCAGGATTTTTTAAAAGAATTTTTCCCAGAACCATCCAAACGTTAATATTTTAAAATATCTTTTTCCAGGACGTTCCAAACGAGGATTTTCTAAAAACCTGCAAAAATTAGTTTTTGGAAAATCCTCGTTTGGAAGGTCCTGGAAAAAGATATTTTAAAATATTAACGTTTGGAGGGTTTTGGAAAAAAATGCTTTAAAAATGTTTCCGTATGTGGCTCAGATGGTTCTGGAAAAAATTCTTTTTTCAGGACCATCCAAACCTGGATTTGATAAAAAATATTCTTTGCAGGACCATACACACCTGGATTTGATATCAAATATTTTTTGCAGGACCATCCAAATGTGGATATGCAAAAAAATATTTTTTGCAGGACCATCCAAACGAGGATTTGCTAAGAAAACTATTTTTTCCAGGACCATTCAAAGGTGGATTTTTTAAAAAAATATTTTTTCAGGGTAATCCAAACGTGGATTTTTTGAAAATATATTTTTTCCAGGATCATCCAAACATAGATCTTTTTTGAAAATATATTTTTTCAGGACCATCCAAACGTAGATCTTTTTTAATTTTTTTTTTTTCGGGAAACATGGATTTAAAAAAAATATTTTTTCAGGAAATATGGATTCTTTAAAAAATATTTTTTTCAGGAAACATGAATTTTTTTTTTAAAATATCTTTTTTTCAAGAAACATATATTTTTTAAAAAATATCTTTTTCAAGAAACATGGATTTTTTAAATGAATTTTTTTAGGACCTTCCAAACGTGGATTAAAAAAAATAGGACCATCCAAACGCGGATTTTTGAAAAAAAAATATTTTTCCAGGACCATCTAAGCGTGAATTTTTTTAAAAATTGTTTTCCAGGACCATCCAAACGCGGATTTTTTAAAAAAATAGTTTTTCCAGGTCCATCCAATCCAAGTCCGTCCAATTTTTTCAAAAATATTTCTTTCATTACCATCCAGGATAATCCATTTTTTCCAAATTTGGATTTAAAAAAATATTTCCAATAAAATCCAAAATGTTTTTTTTTTTTTTAAAGTGGATTTAAAAAATATTCTGACCTACGTTTTTATTCCTTTCTTTTGTAAGGAGGCTGCTTTCAAATTTTTTTTACCAAAATATCCATCTTTTTTATCAGAGGTTTATTGAAATTTACATTTTAAAATTTTTACATAACTTGTTTGAATTGAGACATATATATAATTCTATATGGCTGCACTCATGTACTTCTATCCCTTTTCAACCACTGTTCCATCAGTGACATCAGGTAAACAGAAATTGAATTGTGACAATAACAAGCGACGACGACAAACAAAATCCTGATTTTTAATATTTTACGTGCCCGTTAAGACATAAACGTTAACTTTTCGTAAACATCAGCAACAATCTGGAAAAACAAATACTCTAACTGGAATGTCAATAGCACAATACAAATAAACAACGGCTTTGTTATCCTTACAGCGCACAGAGCACACAATAAGCAGACATGCACACACACTCTTACTCACTCACTCACACAACTACAACTAAACATTACCATTATCACCGTCTCCATATATGAAATATATACTTACATATTATTGGCACCTTGCAGGCAGCTATATCCGGCGGCATTGTGCCACCCTGTCCAATTGGTATCTGCAGGGGTGTGATGTCAAACGCCGTCATATCATCCTCGCCGCCGCCCTCGTCGTCGTAACTAATCACGGTTTCACGTACATCTTTTTCAGGGCCGTTACGTTTCTTGTTTGTTGTTTTACGTTTGCGATTGTAGAGAACAAAGATAAGTGCTAAAACTGAAATGGAGACACAGAACGAAACAAGAGTGGAGGAGGGTTAGTCAACATGTTCCCTCGTTTCATTTTTTTCTGTTTTTCATTACAAGTTTGGTGTCTATAAAAAAAGACAAGAGGAAAGGATGTGAGTGCCAAGAGGATGTGAGGCAATGGATATGGTGTCCCATTGCTAACGGCTAACAATTGTCATCGCCTGGCTGACTCTGGGTAACATCTTTATCGTTTTCGCAAAACTCTTAATTGTTTTATGGCTCAAATGTGAGTAAGTGTTTCATAAAAAGCGAGAACGAACTGAATCTCGCCATAAATCAAATAGCAAAATGTTTTTCATTAAAATACCTAATGAGTTGTTCGTTCGTTCGTTCGCCCCCAAGAGAAATTCAATAATAAAACAGCCAAACACGAGACGGCGCTGATCTTATCATTCCGTCTGGCCTTCCCAAAAACGTTTTAGAATTTATAAAAAGCTAAACAAAAATGTTTTTTAATCCAAAATTCGTGGTAAATTGAAAATTATAGGCGGCCTAGCATTTATGTGCGGCATATTTCGCTGAATTGTTGGAGGGTCCTTTTCATGTTTTTTTATTTATTTATTATTTTTTATTTTTTTTTGGTGTCTGGAAATAATGCGTATGAATGTATGCATGAAGAATAATGTTGTCTCATATTTTAAATTCAATTCTTATGCCAAGCTGCGTCAAAAATTAATATAAGATAATAAGAATTTTGCGAAGAAACGTTTAAATGAAAACCATTCTTTTTTATTATTTTAAAGAGTAAAATTTTCAATAGATGCAAAAAATCGTCATTTTATGATGTTAAAAATCAAGTAGCATCTAAACATGTAATTTTTGAATAACATCTTTTTAAATTTATTATTCGTTTTTTTTAGAAGAAATTCGTCGACAACCTGCTTTCTTTTGGAGAAATGTTTATAAAAATTAAAACGATTTTTTTAAATCCCATTTGAAGTGCTTTATATTTTAATTAATTCTTAATTTTTGAGTAGTAGGTTTCGTCGACAGATGTATACCCTCAGCCAATGTATGTTTATTTACATACTTATTGACTTGCGTTATGACTACTGAAGCTTTTGACACTTTCTGGCGGATGTTCCAAAAAAGTTGGCCAATATTGTCCATATTGCATCTGATTTACGCCTGACATATATATATTACTAGGTTCTAGATTTGGCCTATATCGACTACTTGCTGTACTTTATATCAAGTATGTGAAAATTTAAAGAAAATCTGAAATAATTGTAAGTCAAAAGTGCAAACAGACGGAGTGGACCGAAATAGTTATTAGATCGTGGTTAACGGATGTACAGAGATACACAAAGTTTGATAAAAATCGTAAACTTTTTCACATGTTATGGGAGATATAAGTATTAAAAATGCTGACCAGTTGTCGGGGAAGTACCAGAAGCAGTTGGTCGATATATACCAACTTCAAATCAGATCTTGTGTTAGTGAAAATATTGGAATACGTGAAGCTCAGAATGAATTGGATAAGTGTTTCGCATTTTATGAGAATTTGGGTTATTCCAAATTGCATCCCGTTGTAGGGGAGCTACAAGAAGAAGTTCTTCGCACCAGATATTGGAAAGTGTGGAATTTGAAGAGAATTTGAGTCTCAAATAATATTTAATGATCGTTATGGTTATTCAAAATTGTACCACTTTGTGGGGAAGGTATGATAAAATTATGTGATTTTTATGATGAAATTACGATGTACAAAGATTGGACCAAATCGGATACTCCCATTGAGAGTTATCGTGCGTACCAGATGGACGGACGAACGGATATCGCTAGATCGACTCCAAATATCCTGAAACGGATTTGGTCCATAGGGATAAAGGGTTTAAAACCGTTATTTCTATGAGCAAATTTTGGCTGCATCAAATGATATATTCCCTCTGTAGCCGAATGGTGGGGTGGGGTGGGTTTGTGTTGGTGGAATGAAAAGCAAATCGCTAAGTTGAGGCAAGATGTCCTTAAATTTGTATTTTTTTTTTAATTTATTTTTATTGTATAAATATTTAAACTTCTCTAAAAACTTTGCTTATATAGGCTATTGAAGAAATATCATACAAAAACAAAAAAACAAGTAAGCAAAGGCTACAGTCGAGCGGGGCCGACCGTTGAATACCCTACAACACTATAATAAACCATACAGTTTATATGGGCGAAATACTCGACAGAATTCCACAAGATATTGTGACAAATAATAAAAGAAAACCATCAGGTTTCGTTCTCTAATTTTCGAATAATAGCAACTTAAACTAATTTCCTCATTTCCAATTTATTGGTAGATGTTGCACGTAAATGGTCTTCCTAAATCTGGAACCAATATTTCCCAAAAACCTATAACCTCTCAGAAGTGGCAAAAGATTAACATTTATTATTGGTTTTTGACTGAAACGCATCTATATGAGATACAGATATTTGACTATATTCTTCAACGAAATCAGCGCTAACGAAATAGTCGGAAGTGCGTCTTTCCTGTATTTCCAAATTCTCCAAAAAGTCTCTGGAATGGACATTTTCGTATTTTGTCTACAAAAGTTGGCAAACTCCTTCACACATTGAATATTTTTGGAAGGCCATCCAAAACTGCTTGGCTTTTGCAATGTGCGGTAACCCCCATTCAAATGTGCGTGAGGATCGGGCGATAATTACGACCTCCCGACAATTTTGCAGTTTTTTGATCCATTTCAACCCCTAAATATATGGCGATCACCTCCAAAAAGAGTAGGTTTCCATTCTGACCCTCTCAATGCAAAATTTCGTAAGGATCGGGCCATATCCTGATAGCCTAACTACTTAGTTTTGTTAGCTGTAGAAATATTACCAAATGTTTAATTCAAAATGAAAATATGCCAAAAATATGACAAAATTGAAAAAAATATGGGAAAATTTTACAAAATCAATATTTTCATCTTTAGAGAGATATTTTTATGCGATTTTTTAGACGTTTTTTCTTTCCTGCCAAGAGGCCATTCTGAAGTAATGAGAACTGTCGAAATCAGTTCAGCCATTCTCGACATATAAGAGATCTTTCAAGCATATCTCCTTTGATAGACATATATATCACACATATTTTGCTATATATCCGATTTGTTGGATAATAACATCAATGTAAAGGTCAGAAGTAACCTTGCGATGGCTTTGTGATTTCGCCGGGATTTAAAATATTCACGGTTTATTGAAAAATTTTGATTTTTTTCAACACAAAAGATATGGTATACTTTACCCGCTAAATATTATCCGATGACCACCCAAATTAGTAGGCTTCTTCCCCGCCCTAAACTCTATCTACATGCGAAATTGCGACCTGTATAGCTACTGCAAAATCCGACATTTTTTAAGTATTTGGTCCATTTCAACCCCTAAACATTTGGCGATCATCCAAAATCCAAAAGCAATAGGGTTCTATTCTGGTCCAAGCCCCACCTACATTCTTAATTTCGTGAAGATCGGGCCATAATTGCGACCTGTAGAGTGATTACAAATTAACATGGACAGACGGACAGACGGACGGACGGACATACATAGCTAGATCGACTCAGCTCGGCGAGCTAGGAACCATGTGATACACTACAATATATTGGAAATCCCCTTTGGTACCAAAATCGTTTAGGCTTACTTATTTTTTTTTAAATTTCCTGGAAGCATGTTACCGTTGGGTTTCGACCAGTGGCATTTACTTAGGGAGGGTCTGAAACCCCCAAATCGGATGAGACATATATATGGAAGCTATAGCTATATACGAACAGAATGTCAACAAATTTTAAGTACTTGTTTCTAGGATGAATTCAGTTGGAATTTCCACCATTCAGTTCATTTGGGCTGACATTAGCCATTTGGTGCACAGTAAAGCTGAAATCGGATAAAGGTATATATGGGAGCTGTATCCAAATCTGAACCGATCTTGATAAAATTTGCCAGAGGTATTTCTGGGCTATGTCTTATATCTGGTACAAAATATCATTCTTGTGGAATGCATATTACGAATATTAGGGAATTAAAATTCCAGTTCGGTTGAAACATATACATGGTAACTATAGCTACTTCTTAACCGATTTTCACCAAATTTGTGATACTCTTTTCTACGATGAATTCAGTTGGATGTGCCAAAATTAAGGCCATTTGAACTGATATTAGTCATTTGGTGCACGATACAAATAAAGTCCAAATTTGATTATTTTGTTGTAAACAAAATAAAATAACAATTTAATGTAAAATTAAATCAAAGATAAATTTTGCTCAAATAATTAGTTTGACTTAAGGCCCTATTGAAATTGGATATAACCGGTCAAAATTTAGTTATAGCTCCCATATATATTCATCCAATTTGCCTTATATTGTGCACCAAACTTGTAATATCAGCCCAAATAGTATGGAATATACGTACGACCAGATGGGACCTGAAAATAAGTATGCCAAATTTGATCGAAATCGGTTCAGATATATCCCATATATATTGTTCATCCGATTTGTTATTTTTGTCCTCCGCAGCCGTAATATGCACTCTGTGACAACGATATTTGGGGAAATATATCAATATATCACGATTAACCCGAAATAGGACGAAGATATATATATGAGCTATATCTAAATTTAAACCGATTTTCAGCAATTTTAATAGGGTTCGTCCTTGGGTCAAGCAGATATTGTCTGGAAAACTTCATCTCAATTGCTTAATAAATGCGATCTGCATTTTGTTTACTAAAGATACATGGACAGAAGGACCGACATGCATAATCGACTCAGAAAATGATTCTATGAAGATCCGCAGGAGTAACTATGGGTCTATCTCGTTTCCTTCTCCATGTTACAAACAAATGCACAAAGACATAATACCCTGTGGGGTAGGGGTTTATTTATTTAGGGGTATATTTATTTATTCACTCCAATTTTGGTCCATTTCACACGCCAACAATTATCCTATGACCATCCAAAATGTGGGCTTCTACTATGGTCCAAATTCTCTCACTTTTCTTGTTATTGGCAGGTTATTTTATATCTCCTTAGAAAATTATTGCAAGTTCACTATTTTGTTCTTAATCGCGTATGGCTCCGATAGAGAATAAATTCTTCTTATAGAGTATTTTCAATTAAGGATATTATGTAGGTCAAAGCAATAGTATTTTCCTACTGAATTAGAGTGAAACTCTAAAATTAGAGCGACTTCGTTGATTCAAAATTTATATATGGGGTAAAAAAACAAAATTAACAACCTAAAAACTTACTCGAACCTTAGAAAATTTGTATTTTTTCAGATTTTTAACGAGTCTTCTAAATTTAGCAATTTAAATGGAATGCTTATAATAATACATTTTACCCAAACCATTTCCTGTGTATATAAACTTTCAACTTTTAAATTTAATTCCACCTCCATAATGTCCCTGCACTGTGCAATATTCTAAAAAACACCCGTAATAAACAATATTCCACATTGTCATGACACATTAATCTTTGCTCTCTCTCATTCTGCAAGCCAACAGGTAACCCACCAGCTTTGACAAACAACTAAAAGCCAACTATTTATTTGTTTTATACTTTTGCAATCGACGTAAATTAAGTTTATTTTTTTTTTTCTAGTTGACCTGATTGCTTGTTTGTCAGTTTGTTTGTTTGAATTGTTTTGAAAATTGTTTTTGTCTATGGCTTATCTTACAGCCATTTGAAGTTCGTGTGCGTGTTCGTTTATTAATATTAGACCTGGATAAAGTTGAACTTTTATCAAAACGCTTTTGTTTTACTCATTTTAAACTTTCTTCTTCGAGCTAACACGATTATATTGTTTGAACTTGCAGGGGGGTGGGGGAGGAGGAGTAGTGTTTAGTGTTTTTATTGTTTGGTTCTGTTGGCCTTAAATGAAATTCTCAAAGTGTCAATATGCTAAAGACACTCAAGAAAAAAATGGAGTCATCTACAGGAATATTTGCAAAATATTACTGAGGACATTTAGAAAATGATATGATATCTGTAATGCTCTCCTGTAATTTGTATACCATCCACCATAGTATGAAGAATATATTAAGTTTGTCATTCCGTTTGTAACATCTCGAAATATACATCTTAGACCCCACAAAGTATATATATTCTAGATCAGCATAAAATTCTATGTCGACTTAGCGACTTCCGTCCTTCTGTCTGTCCGATTGTGAAAGTTACTCTAGCTTCTGAACAAATTGAAGTAGGTTGACAAAATTTTACTCAGATTTGTGTTTGGTATGCAGGACTTTCTCATTGAAAATGAACTACAGGCTTGCCCATATTCGACGGACCCATCTGGCAACGCCATAACTTTTGACAGAGATATCACATCGCTTAATGACATACCGCGTTTGAAGCGTCATTCCAAGCCGATTTTTACCATGAACCAATACACGCCCCGCGAGCGCTCTGAAATAGTTGAAATTTACATTAAACAGAAGAAGTCAATGGTGGAAACTCAGCGTGCTTTTAAAACATTAAAAAATGTGAGAAGTGCGCCTTCCAAGAACACCATTAGGTGTTTATACGAAAAATTTTCGACTAGTAAGGCTCTTTCTAATCCGAAGAAGCCATATAAAAGTCGACGAAGGCGATCGGCCGAGAATATCGCTGCCGTACGAGCCAGTGTTGAGAGGTCCCCAAGAACATCCCAAAACGCCGTTCTCAGCAGTTGGGCATGGCTCGGTCCACTTTACAACGGATTATTTGCATTGATTTGCATTTGTTCCCGTACAAAATTCAATTGACTCAAAGAATGTTGCCTGCGGACAAGCCTCGTCGATTGGAATGGGTCATGGGTCCGTCGAATATGGGCAACCCTGTATATAGCCCCCCCAGCTATATTTGGCATTTTGATGATTTTTAATGGCATTATTCACCGGAATTATTTCAAATTCCGTATTTGATGTTATTAATAGGTTTATGTCAGAACATTTTCTATGCAGGTTCAAGTCTTTGTATAGCCCCCCCTATATCGTACCACACTATATTCGTTTTTTTATGAGTTTAACGACATTGTTCACCGGAATTGTTTCAAATTTCATATTTGAAGTTCCCAATAGGTAGCCTTTTTTCTACAAATGGCATGGTGAGATAAAAAACTACAACAAAGTCAAAAGCCATAATTTTTACATTTTTTTATATTTTGTTGAATGAAAGCAAAAAATCGGAAATAGCATCAAATTTTAAAATAAGTTTAGATTTGTTCTAATTGGTCACCTTTGGCACGAATTATGAACTTCAAACGGCCAATGAAACCGTCACAAGCTGCCCGAATATTTCTCTGCGGTATTTTGGCCCATTCCCGGCGAAGTGCATGCTTTTGGTGATCGTTACTTTGGTATTTGTTAGTGCCAACCTTGCTTTCCAAAATACTCCAGACACAATAATTCAACGGATGGGTATTTGGAGATTTTGGTGGCCATTCTGTGCTGGAAATGAAGCGAGAAACCTCATTTTGTAACCATTCTTGGGTGGCGCGTGCTGAGTGCTGCAGGAATGTCCAAGGTCTGCGGCCAAAATATTTGCCTTCCCAAGGCTTTAATACACCCTCCAAAATATGTTCGCGATTATATTCGGCACTTGTTTTGATGTTACGGTCGATTAATATGAGCGAAGAGCGACCATCGGCTGTTTTTGCGGCCCACGCCATCACCATGGCTGGCGTTTGAGTTCTGGTGGCCAACCGAAGGTGCACATTTTCAGCTGACCTCTTTGGCAACTAAACACGATCATTTTGTTTGTTTACAAACTGCTGGACAACGAATATTTTCTCATCAGAGAAAACCAAATTCGGCAGTCCAGCACTTTCCGCCAAGCGAAGCAAATCTTTACCTCTTTTGAGTCTATTTTCTTCCTGTTGCGGTGTTCCTGCACTTTTTGGAATTTCAGTGGCTTTACCCCTAGCTCATTTTTCAATATTTGTCGAGTGGAATAATGCGATATGTTCAGCTCATGAGCCATTTTTCATGCCACTGCGACGCGGGTTTCGATCAAGTCGCTTCTTTATTTTTCGAACAATTTCTGCTGATGTTGCTGTTTTCTTCCGCCCACTTCCTTGACGTCGGGCTACGCCATTAGTATCACGGTAACGAGCGGTGGTACGAGACATAAAAGATTTATTCACATTCAAATGCTGAAGTGCTCTAACGATAGCCACTTGTGGCTATCCAGCCAAATTTAAATAAATCGCACTATCACGCTTGAATTCCATCACGAACAACTTTTTTTCTGGAAAATGCCCACCAAAATGATTTTGTGCGCTTGTAAACAATATAATGAGCTTTCAGTGGAATAATTTTAACAGCTGTCGGACTAGTGGCTTAGAAACGACAGCAGTCTGAATTTGGTTGCAGTTTTTTCATCTCACCTTTGTATAACCAGAACTTGACGCACATTTTAACATTTTCTAAAAATTTTCACATATTTCATATATTTTGAAGGAAGAAGTCGATATAGTCCAAACCTGGCACGCCGCAATATTTATATTATATTTATTTATGTCCGATACGAAATGGGCGATATTGGCCCATTCCTTCGAAACCTACTCCACAGAGGGTGAGGAATTTGAATAATCATAACAGAAGTGAAAATATATTTTAATAATCGAGCACAGGCTGAGGGCATACATCTGTGGACAAAACCGACTGATGCTTTTTAACTTGTTCTGAATAAAATCTCAAGGGAAAGAGATCACCATCAAGTATTTTTAAGGACATCAACATGGTGTCTTGTATAAGGTGTTATTGTACAGGGTATTCGACGGACTCATCTGGCAACGCCATAACTTTTGACAGAGATGTCACATCGCTTAATGACATACCGCGTTTGGAGCGTCAGTCCAAGCAGATTTTTACCATGAACCAATACACGCCACGCGAGCGCTCTGAAATAGTTGAAATTTACATTCAACAGAAGAAGTCAATTGTGAAAAAAATGTGAGAAGTGCGCCTTCTAAGAACACCATTAAGCGTTTATACGAAAAATTTTCGACTGGTCAGGCTCTTTCTAATCCGAAGAGGCCATATAAAAGTCAACCACGGCGATCGGCCGATAATATCGCTGCCGTACGAGCCAGTGTTGAGAGGTCCCCAAGAACATCCCAAAAACGCCGTTCTCAGCAGTTGGGCATGGCTCGGTCCACGTTAGAATGGATTATTCGCATTGATTTGCATTTGTTCCCGTACAAAATTCAATTGACGCAAAGAATGTTGCCTGCGGACAAGCCTTGTCGATTGGAATGGGCCCAAAGGGCCCAAAGGTCCGTCGAATATGGGCAACCCTGTATAATTCTATTCCCATATGGTGACTCTATGCGTCCTGAAAACCCAGTTTTTTCTACATTCCCAAGAATCACCAACATTTTTCTGTGAGTGTATTTTGCAACCACAAAGTGCTTCATAATTCCTCAAGCATTTCCTCGGCTCTTCTATTCATTCACTTATTCAGACATTTATTCATTCATTCCTGTCTTAAGAAGATTTTGTGAGCAACGTTTCACTGTGTGTATGTGTGTGTGTGTGTGAACTTGTTGTGGTGATGGTTTTTGTATTATTATTTGTTTTGGCAGTTATTATTTTAACAACAACAACAACAAAAGCTAAAACTTGAAAGTTATTTTAGAAGTTTTAGTGCTTTTAATTGTCACCAACAATAGCAAAAACACTAAACACAACAATACATGGCTTTCTTGTTGTTGTTTTCGTCGTCGTCATCGTTGTCATCGTCTCCGTTCGTTGTTGTCATTGTGTTAGTGCATCGAACAAAGAACTATGCCATTGTAATGACAAAAGTTTTAAGAGGTTTTTAAGTAGTCCTCTTTTGGCAAATCTAACAAAGATTATGAGTATTTATTATGCTTGTTGAAACATGCATAAATGCATGAAGTAGACATTGTTGCCCTAGCTATTGTTTCTTTTTTTGAGTTAAATGTAAACAAATTTGTCACTGCCGGATTAGCAATGTTGTAATTCAATAAAAAAATCTCTTAATATATTGTAATTAATTTATATAGATTCCTTTCATTCTATATATTGTGTCGTTTCTCGTCGTTTTGTGAATTGCCAACATAAAACATTACAGCCATTTGTTGGGACAATATAAAATGGTAATCCTCTTAACAAACAGTAAACATACATTTGCAAATATGTTTTGTTATTTATATTGGCCATTTAATGGCTAGTTTTCAATTGGCTCCAATGGAAGTGGACAGAGTATTTTTTGGGAAGGAGCAATCTTAAATGGCATAGTAAAGTAAACTCAGGGACATGGTCTGGGGTTGGGAAATTCGAAATTAAGACTCAAACCAGAGTTGGGTTCTATGTCTTATAATTAGACAATTTTGTTTAATCGGAGTCTGAGTCGAAAAATTAACTTGATTTTGTGAGAAAATATTTTTATTATTTATGATTTTCAATCGAAATTTAAAAAAATCATATAATTTGATGACCCATTGCTGGATTTAGTACAACTACGATTTAAATTTTGAAAGTCACTTTATTATTTATTGGAAATCGTGTTTTAAAGTAAGTGTAAAATATATTTCAAATTCTTATTTAGACTACAGGGTTTTAGGAGAGGTTTTTGTCACAAATTTTCAAAATAATTGTCCACTGATTGTGCGGAAACCTCCGAGGTATTGCCCAAGATTTTTATTAGCTGTTTTTAAAAAATATGGTTAGAAGATTAATATTGCGATTTCAGAGATCTTCCTAAATGATGACTCTTTTAGATATAGTCAGACTTATTTATTATACAGTATTGGATATTTTAGAAATATAAAGTCTATAATCGTGGTTATTTCAATGACTGGCTTGACCAAAACCCTTAAGGGTCTGTTGAGATCTGTGAAGGGAAATCTAGGCTATGATTCTGGATCTCTTGAGAACTGTTCACAATATAACCATGGATCGTTAAAGTATTATTTGAGATAAAACCGTAGAGAATTGATGGTCCATCTGGGCTATTAACATGGATCTTTTTAATACAGTATGGGTAATAACAACTATCCTTTTATAGATTATCTGGACTAAAACTGTGGATATCTTAATGAGAATTTTTACTAAAACTATGAAAAAAATCCATGGATTGTTTTAGAAATTTCCAAAAAAAAATAAATAAATAATAATAATAATAATAATAATAATAATAATAATAATAATAATAATAATAATAATAATAATAATAATAATAATAATAATAATAATAATAATAATAACAATAATAATAATAATAATAATAATAATAATAATAATAATAATAATAATAATAATAAAATAAAAAATATATCGGAGCTTTAATCGGTAATATATAAAGAGCAATCAAAATTAAAACCTTAAATGTTTTAAGCACTGTGAGGGATGAAAGCGAAAAAAGGCTCCTATGTCTAAATAGGTTAAATGAATGAATAAAATTAACGATTATCACAACTATTATCGAGGATCTTTATATGCGCGGATCTAATAACAATTGTCGTCTCTATATACGGAGTTAATTTAAGAACTGTAAAGATAATATAAGTGGTCTTTTACGAATGATGATGCTGCTCTCTTACGATGCACTAATTGTGGATCATCAACAAAGAAATTTGTTGCGAAATTTCGCCTTATAGATGCTCTAAATATTAAATAATCTTTGGCCTAATTACTTGAGAGAGGAGTCACCGATTCCCTCCGAATATCGCACATTTTCATAGATTAGTCAATAAAAAAACTGGCGTGAGAATTAGAGATGTATCGCTGATTTCAATGAACCTTGAAGTTTTTTTTTTTAATTTTTGCTGCCATTTCTAAGCCACTCATCCGACAGCTGTTAAAATTATACCAGTGGCAGCTCATTATATTGTTCACAAATGTACAAAAGCATTTTGGTGAGAGTGTTCCAGAAAAAAAGTTATTCGTGATGGAGTTCAAGCGTGATAGTGTGATTTCTTTATATTTAGCTGGAGAACCACAAGTGGCTATCGTTAGAGCACTCCAGCATTTAAATGTGAATAATGGAGGAAAACAGCAACATCAGCAGAAATGGTTCAAAAAAGTAAAAAAACGACTTGATAGAAATCAGCGTCGCAGTGGCCAAAAAATGGCTCGTGAGCTGAACATATCGCAATATTCCATTTTGCAAATATTGAGAAATGAGCTCGAGGTAAAGCCATTGAAATTCCAAGAAATGCAAGAACTTACAGAAAATAGCAATCGACCGTGGCATTAGAATAAATGCCGAATATTACCGCGAAAATATTCTGGAGGGTGTATTTAAGCCTTGGACACGCAAAAACCTTGGACAGCACGCGCCCACAAGAATGGTTACCAAATAAGGTTCCTCAAGCAAGCGCTTCGCCGGGAATAGGCCAAAATACCGCAAAACAACATTCGGGCGGTGACGGTTTCACTGGCCGTTTGAAGGCGATAATTCGTGCTAAAGGTGACCAATTCGAACAAATCTAAACTTATTCTAAAATTTGATGCTATTTCCGACATTTTCTGCTTCTATTCAATAAAATTTAAAAAAAATGTAAAGTTATGGCGTTTGACTTTGTTGCAGGTTTTTTATCTCGCGCTGTACGTGGAACAAAATACAGGATGTTTTCAGAAAAATTTTAGGGATGTCCTTACTAAAAATTGTGGATTTTTAAAGAAATGCAAAAAATGAAAATAAATCTATCGGAAATCCATATAGTATAGTATACCAAAATTTGAAACAATTCCGCTAAAAAATGTAAGCAAAATCAACAAATTACCGATTGTCGGGAGCTACGGTTAAATGGTGTTTGGGAATACTTGGACGAATATAGACATTTCTCTGTTTGAGAGATATCTTTCTCTCCGTTCTGAATTTTATGTATCCAATTCAATTATATAAAATGGAGGATAAAGAAAATAATGGTCCTATGTTGAAAATTTTCAGGTATAGGGGTTGCTATCCATTTCCAGTTTTAAATACCAAAATTTAGACAATTTTCTTGAAAATGCGGCATAAATCATAAAATTACATAGTATCAGGAGGTACCATAATAAGAGGTCCATCCATATTATGAAAATTTTAGCCATTTAGGTCGATTCTTTTAAAAGTTAGAGTGATTACTACAGTCGGACACATTGACATGTTTAAATTATTTCAGAATTTAAACTTGATCAAGAATATTTGTACTTTGTTGCTTCTTAAATGATTTTTTGTTGAGCTGCAAACAGAAGGATAAACGTAGAATATATATTTATTTTAAAATATTAAAATATTTTCCATACTATATATGGTGGAGGGTATAAAATGGGTCCAATTTTTTACCCTTGGTGTTTGGGAGTTTTTCTGTCGACTTGGAAAAAAAAATTTGAAAAAAAAAAAAAAACAACGAGGCTTTGATATAGATCTGATGGCTATGCGCTGGAACATAGGCGCACAATGGAACAACTGTATTATTGGGTCAAAAATTATTATGTCTTCTGTGAATTTTCTGGCCACTTTTTGAAATCTTCCACATCTCTGCGATGTGATTTTCACCCCATGCTATGACATAACTTTCATGGTATTTCCCAATAAAACACATGTTTATTCTGCTTTAATGGTTAATACTTAAAACTTGCGTTTTGTTTTCTTTTGCACAAATTTTCGCCCAGTACCCTGTGTGCCATCCCCTCCCTGTTTGTGTCGTTAAAAAATGTATATAAAATAAATTTGATGTGGTATTTGTGAATGGCAGTAACATTTTTTTTTCGCTTCACCATCCATTCAATCGCTCATTGATAATTTCAATTGCAGATGTATTTCGTTTTTTTTTTTTTCTTATAGACCAAAGGGGATTTTAAACGATTTTAATTAGACTAAAAGCTCTGAGGTTTTCAGCAGCTTTTGTTGCCACCAGTACTGCTGCTGCTGCTTGTGCCCTACTGTCGGTTGGCTGCATTCAGCGGGGGTGTGTGGGTAGGTCCTTTTTGGATAAATATCAAGTGTTAATGAGGGAAGCGGGGATGCTGTTGCGATTGCTGGTCTTGATTATGGAAGTGACGGTAGTGGTGGTAGAAAATGTCGATTGGTTGGTAAATGTTGTGAAGTAAATGGCGGAATGAATAAATATATTCGAATGAATGGATGACTGCATGGATGAAGAACTGACTACATAAACGAATGAACGATCGAACGAACGTTCGAACAAATGACTGACTGTATAAATAAATATATATATACGACTATGCCACAGCCAATGCACACAAAGACGCACACACACAAACTCTCTCACACAAGTCCAAACACATTGACATGAATGCCTGAAATAATGCCAGGCCATTAAAATGTAATGACTGTTGGTGACATCAACAAGTCTTAATGTTAATAAAACTGAAAGAAATTTAATAATATTAAATAGGCAACACACATACATACAGGGTGAGATAAAAAAACTGCAACAAAGTCAAACGACATAATATTCACATTTTTTATTTTAAATTTTGTTGAATGAATACAAAAAAAGTGGGAAATATCATCACATTTTTGAATAAGTTTAGATTTGTTCGAATTTGCCACTCTGGCACGAACTATGGCCTTCAAGCGGCCAATGAAATCGTCACACGCTGCTCGAATGTTGTTCTGCGGTATTTTGGCCCATTCCCGGCGAAGCGCTTGCTTGAGATGATCGACACTATTTTTTAGTGCCCACCTTGCTTTCCAAAATACTCCAACGGATTGGTATCCGTAGATTTTGGTGGCCATTGTACGCTGGAAATGAAGCGAGAAACCTCACTTTGTAACTATTCTTAGGTGGCGCGTGCTGAGTGCGATGGTGCTGAGTCCTGTTGGAAAGTTTAAGGTCTGCCAAAATGACTGCGCGACCAAAGCTTTAATACACCCTCCAGAATTGGCACAGAAGCATGTAGGTGCGGGGCACCACTCGAGGTCTGGCTACAAGTATTGTGCTCATGTCCATTTTACGACGACTTTCGGAATTTAGGTTCCATGGGTATCTCCAATGTTGAGGGCCAATGGGATGTTAGTCGTGTTCTCTCCACTAGCTCTACGCGTGATAGCCTTGGGGAGTTTGCTAGTTGCGCTTCAGCCCCTCGTCGGGCACTTGTGTGAATGGTGTTGTATGAATGTTTCTGCTCTGTGTGTATGAGTATGAATGTGAGATGAGTGTGTGGTTAGGGTGTCTTAGAACGTTCTTTCGGTCTAGACGTGTATATTAGCCACAAGAGGTTACCAGACCCTGGTCACATCGGACTGAAACTGGAAGTAACTCGGTTACGAGATCTGACCTTTTTTTGGTACCGCAGGTGGTGGGGACTGACAGGGAATCTCAAATCTCTGCCCCACCATAATAGATCCTTCAGATCTTGTCGGGGGCACCTTCTAATCAAACCGGTTGCCGTTCGACAGCGTCAGAGCGGAAGAGGTGAGAAAGCTACGTCCATGTAAACGTGATAATTAGACTGCTCCAACAGTGTAGCACTTATGCTGCACTCGTCCTATTCCCTGATCGTGCCTTAAATGTTTTCTCTCATTTTGGGTGACCAGTCCCGTGCTGTATGGAGAAAAAACTGGTAGTAGTTTCGACTACGAAGTCTGACCGGAGACTAATCTGGTGCCGCGGGTGTCAGGAGCCCCTAGATCGGTTGATCTAGCTTGACTATGGAGAGACCCCTGTTTTGGGTACAACGCGGTGGTTGTGGTTTATACCCAAATCGCGGGTAGAGCTTCGGCTCGATGTGGTGTTGCATTCTTAATCGGCTGCTGCGACCCATGGAGCAGCAGAGGCGTAAGATACTCCTCAACTCCTTACAAAGGGGGAAGTGAGGCCCATATAGCGGATCTTCGAATTGGTACCTGCGGCATAGACCTAGAACTCTGTGGAGGGCTACCACTCTCTAAGAGAACGCTAAGTAATTCCAAAGGGGCGCTGGCCGACGCATCGTATCGCGACCCCTCTGCAATGGTGCATCATGGTTGAAGCCGTCAAGGCGATAATCATGTAAAACCCCTCGACTTCACCCTCCAGAATATTTTCGCATTAATATTTACAATTATTCTGATACCACAGTCGATTAATACGAGCGGAGAACGACCATCGGCTGTTATGGCGACCCACACCATCACCATGGCCAGCGCTTGAGTTCTTGTGGCCAACCGAAGGTGCACATTTTCAAGCCATTCTTTGCCAAGTAAACACGATCATTTTGTTTGTTTACAAACTGCTGGACAACGAATGTTTTCTCATCGGAGAAAACCAAATTCGGCAGTTCACCACTTTCGGCCACGCACAGCCACTCTTTTGCCATTTTGAGTCTATTTTCTTTCTGATGCCGTGTAAGTTCTTGTATTTTTTTGGAATTTCAATGGCTTCATCCCGAGCTCATTTTTTAACACATGTCGGACGAGTGGCTGAGAAATGACAGCAGTCTGAAGTTGGTTGCAGTTTTTTCATATCACCCTGTACGCACATATGATTCACGATTTAAGGTTGAAATTATTGAAATTGCCTGCAATGCAGCCACATTGGGTGGCGTATGATTATTATTTAATTAGTTAAGGCAAAATCAATAATACTCATACGCCCTACTGGCCCATGGGCATATCGTTTTTGATAGGTTTTCGGAATTGGGTTGATTTTTTCCTCGTAATTAATATACATTAAATAATTTGCATGAAGAAAAATAAAATCTCAAATATTAAATGATAAAATGAATCGTTGCCATTTTATCATTTCAAATTTATTCCATATCTACCTAGGCAAATAAAAATAAAAACAAACTGCTTTGGCGTCATTAAAATGTGTAAACATGTATAATGGAAAAATACCACTGATATTAAATATATACAACATTCAAGACCCCCCCCCTAAACTCATTGGTATAACTCCCCATGACTCCCAGAGACACAGCAATAACAAATAGCCATTCGCGACATCAAAGCATATGACCAAAAATTATTTGTTTTCTCTCCATCGCTGAACCCTCATTAGCCACATAACATTGTCTCGTCCTTTTGTATCCTCTTTCCTTTTGTGGTCGAACAAAACACAATTGTCCATTGTAAACAACAGCAGCCAGAATGATAAATATCCATTCAACCAACCCAACCCCGCTCTCCAGCAGCTCAGCTCGCCACCTCCAGACAATTGCTGTCACAGCCTCTGGAGAACCAAAGGAGAGAAAAAAACAAATGAAAAATAGAACAACAAGCTGAGGGTTCTGGTCTTGTCTTTTGATTTTTTTATGAAGTGCTAATAAAGCTGCAAAATTTAAACTTCTTGGCCCCCAAAGTAAACAAGTGGATGGGAAAGCAGTAGCAAACATATATTTTTTTCTTTATTCAGCCAACAGAATTCTAGTCCATGGAGAAAATTGAAAGAAAATTAAGGAAAAGAGAAAAAACAACAAAGAAATTTGTCTTGAAGTGAAATAAGGCAAATCATGGGGAAAATTTCCTTAAATGAGAAAGCAAGGAAACAAATGTTTTGGGATTATACAAAGATACTTCTAATCAAAAGGTTTTTTTTTACGAGAAGATGTGATTTGTTAATGAAGCAGCAATTTTAGAAAATTATAATAAATTATTTAATTTAAGAAAATATACTTATATAAATAAAGTGTTTTTTGGCATGGCTTGTTTTGATGATAATTTATTAGGAGAGTAATCGTATTAAAGATAACTAGAGCTAATGCATATTTTTCTCATCATAAAGCAGCGTTTTAAATGAGCATTTTAAATGAGATTTTATCTCTCTTTCTAAGAAAAAAATGGCCTTTATACATAGTATGGAGGATATATTAATTTCGCTATTCCATTTGTAACTCATCGAGAAAATAATTAGAGGCCTAAAAGAGTATGTATATAAGAGTGTGTATGGAGTATATAGGACGATTTAGACCAGTCCCTCAATCCATCTGTTGTAATCACGCTCGAGTCAAAACGAATTAAGATAGGAAGCTAAAATCTAGCAGAGATCAGTCTTTTGGCTGCAAGCAGGTCAAGTTCGAAGGTGGGCTATATCGGTCCACAATATCATATAGCCCCCATATAACCGTACCCCCGATATTTGGTATTTTGATAATTTTAGCCAATCAAATTGTTAATTAATTCAATTGAATTGTTTGAAATTCTGCACAAGGAGTTCCTTGTGAGTACTTTAACCCCCTGAAAGAAAATGTTATATATAGGTCCACGACATCGTATATCCCCCATATAACGGCACTTCTCGATATTCGCGAATTTTCATGATTTTATCCATATTTTTTAATGGAATTAACTGAAAATCCACACAAGAAGTTCTTTGTGAGTATTCACACCCTGGAGGAGAATTGTCTATATAGAGGGTGAGATGAAAAACTGCAACCAACTTCAGACTGCTGTCATTTCTAAGCCACTCGTCTGACAGTTGTTAAAATTATTCCACTGACAGCTCATTATATTGTTCATAAGCCTACAAAAGCATTTTGGTGAGAATTTTCCAGAAAAAAAGTTATTCGTGATGGAATTCAAGCGTGATAGAGTGATTTCTTTATATTTGGCTGGAAAACCACAAGTGGCTATCGTTAGAGCACTCCAGCATTTAAATGTGAATAAATCTTTTGTGTCTTGTAGCATCGCCCGATGTCAAGGAAGTGGACGGAAAAACAGAAACATCACAAAAATGGTTTGAAATGTTAAGCAGCGACTTGATCGAAACCTGCGTCGCAGTGGCTGAACCATGGCTCGTGAGCTGAACATATCGCAATATTCCATTCCGCAAATATTGAAAAATGAGCTCGGAGTAAAGCCACTGAAATTCCAAAAAGTGCAAAACCTTACTCCGCAACAGAAAGAAAATAGACTCAAAAGACCTAAAAAGTTGCTTCGCTTGGCCGAAAGTGGTGAACCACCGAATTTGGTTTTCTCCGATGAGAAAACATTCATTCTCCAGCAGTTTGTAAAAAAAGATCGTGTTTACTTGCCAAGGAGGTCAGCTGAAAACGTGCACCTTCGGTTGGCCAGCAGAACCCAAGCGCTGGCCATGGTGATGGCGTGGGCTGCCATAACAGCCGATAGTCGCTCTGCACTCGTATTAATCGACCGTGGCATCAGAAGAAATGCTGAATATTATGCGAAGGGTGTATTAAAGCCTTGGGCGCGCAAACATTTTGGCCGCTGACCTTGGACATTCCAACAGGACTCAGCAGCATCGCACTCAGCACGCGCCACCCAAAAATGGATACAAAATAAGATTCTGCTGCCAAAATCTCCAGATACCAATCCGTCTGGAATATTTTTGAAAGTAAGGTTGGCACAAAAAATACCAAAATACGGCAGAGCAACATTCGGGCAGCGTGTGACGGTTTCATTGCTCATTTGAAGGCCAAAATTCGTGCCAAAAGTGACCAATTCGAACAAATATAAACTTATTCTAGAATTTAATGCTATTTCCGACATTGTGTGCTTTAACTCAATAAAATTAAAAATTATGGCGTTTGACTTTCTTGCTGTTTTTTATCTCACCCTGTATGTATTCAAAATACTTTGTTCGCTATATCCTAATGAACATAATGGCTTCGAATTCTGTAAGGACTTAAATGATTCCGAATAATTTTACGGGTAAAAACTATAGGTTGTTAATCGTTTTTGCCGCAAAATTCAATTTGTTCAATAATTACAGAAAAGGTCCAGCATATCATGAAAGTAATGCTAAAAAGACACTTGTACAGGTATTTAGAAATTTATATCGAAAAGTGACTGGTTATATATAACTGGTTCTACCATCTGTGGCAGAACATTGATGTGTTTGGTATATTGGTGATTTTAGTCACATTTATAACAGATTTTTATGCCTTACACCACATAGTGGTAACGGTAATATGTCTTTGTGTATTTGTTTGTAACATGTAGAAGGAAACCAGATAGAACTCGTCCCTCCGTCCGTCAAATTTGTTGAAAATCGGTTGTGGTATGATCAACTTCACATTAATTTATATTTTTTTTTTTGTAAGGGAGCTCTACTAAATGCTCATACCACTATTATATAGTCGGTCCAGCCCGACTTTTGATCTTTCTTTACATGTTCCTAATTTGAAGTTTTACAGTAGTAATTGAAAACAACCATATACAAGGAAACCATTACCATCGATTTTACGGCATTTTTAAGACTTTTGACAAATCGATTTCACGAGCAAAAATGGCATTGAACCCAATATCCAATCCCCTTTTCTTTAATTTTTAAAGGTTTTCTTTACTTAGTGTTGGAGGGTATTAAAAGTTCGTACGGCCGAACGCGCTTTTACTTGTTTAACTTTATTTATTTTAGTATCATATATTATTTTGTGTTGAAATATAGGACGTGTTTGCAAAATTACCTTCATATCTTAACCTCATACACCAACAGAGACCTAAATAACAAATTTCGGGATTCCAACTTTATTCCTTCATCCAATACCAAATTTATTATTATTAAGTAGTTTTCTTACAAATTTTGGTGGAATTTCCAAACAACCTCTGTATTTTAACCGCTGACAACAAAAGATACATAAATAACAAATTTCCCGGTTCCAGCCTTATTCCTTTACCCAATACCAAATTTAGGGCCATTTAGTAGTTTTCGTACAAATATAGGACGCATTTCCAAAACTGATTTGATTTTCTTCTCCTACTCTCTAATTGTCCTGAAAGCTGTTTCGTTCAGACAATCATTGATTCTAAAGGATTTAATAAAGTGCGAATTGAGATAGAAGATTGCAATTAGCATATATCGCTCGTATTCGTAGAACTAGAAAATATTGGAGAGTTCAGGAAAAAGCATTGTAATGTTTCTTTGGAAAAAGTATCTCTAACACATAAAACAGGCTAACTTAAAAAAAAAAAAAAAAATATTTAATTGACGTGGTCGATGTTTTCTATTGACATCTATGGTAAATTGTGAAGGAGGCCTCTATCCTCACCGAATTTAAGCATTGCGAAGAATGTAAAATCATTTTCTTGGCAAGTTTTTTTATATTTTATTCCATTTTAAATAGAAAACTGTACCTAATTTTTACACTTAAAGAATCAAATGCTTTGATAAAATATAATTATTAGACAAATTTTTTAAGCGTTTCTTCCTTATCTCTTTTTTACTTGATTATAAACAACATAACCCAACCATTTCTCCTTTTTGCACCACGCTCATCCCTTTTCTTTTTTATACTTGGCAACATTGTAATCAAATCTTGCTGTGAGGCTAATGACCTTTTACCACAATGAGCTTGTTTTTCGGATTATAACCGGAACAATAGAATCCATTTCAAATAATGTAATGACAATGATGCAAAACAATATGGGTCTTATTACAAAGATATAACAAAAAGGGTAGAATTATTTCAAAGATTTAGCATCATGGAACATTGCCGTATTCTTGCAAAATTGGCATTACAAAATTCGCATCTGAAAATTTAAAGAGATTCCAAAAAATATATATTTATAAATAAATAAATAAAAACCAGTAAAGAAAGTCTTAAAGTCGGGCGGGGCCGACTTTACGATACCCTACACTACTTTGCTAATTTAGTAGAGCTTCGTATAACAATTAAAAGTTTTTATGGGAGAATTCAAACATACACGCTATGAATATAAATATAATTTAAAGTTCAAAGGACTAAATATGCCGAAGCATTTGTATCTTTTAAATTCGGACTTGTATTTCCTATTTGGTGCACAATTAATTTGAAATCGTATAAAGATATATATGGGAGCTATATCCAAATCGGAACCGATCTTGATAAAATTTAGCAAAGATATTTCTGAGCTGTATTTGATATATTTTCCTGAATATCGTTGTTACGGAGTGCGGAGTCTGAACCGATCTTCACCAAATTTGACATACTAGCTTCTAGACTCAATTCGGTTGTAAGTGCCAATTCCATCCCATTTGGACAAATATTAGACGTTAGGTGCACAATAAAAGGTAAATCGGACGACGTTATATATGGGAGCTACATCCAAATCTGGACCGATCTCGATAAAATTTAGCAAAGGTATTTCTGAGCTGTATTTGATATATTTCCTCAAATATTGTTGTTGCATAGTGCATATTACGGCTGCGGAGGACAAAAATAACAAATCGGTTGAACAATATATATGGGAGCTGTAGCTATATCTGAACCGATTTCGATCAAATTTGGCATACTTATTTTCAGGTCTAATTTGGTTGTATGTGCAAAATTCCATACTATTCGGGCTGGTATTACACGTTTGGTACACAATAAAAGGCAAATCGGACGAAGATATATATGGGAGCTATATCTAAATTTTGACCGACTATTTCCAATTTCAATAGGGTTCGTCCTTGGTGCAAACAAATGATTTGTGCAAAATTTCATCTAGATAGGGCAATAAATGCGAACTGTACTTTGTTTACAAACATATATGGACAGACGGACAGGCAGACGGACGGACGGACATGCATAAATCGACTCAGTATGTGATTCTATGCAGATCATCAAAAGAAACTATGGGTCTAGCTCGTTTCCTTTTGCCTGTTACAAACAAATGCCCAAAGACATAATGCCCTGACCACCTTCTGGTGTAGGGTATAATAACTGCAAATTTTCTTAATTTGTAATTTTTTGTAGTTCTGGAAAAAATATTTTATTCGTATTAATTGGAAAAATAAAACTGAGCAAAAAAAATTATAAAATTACTTCTTTACCCCACGCCCCCTAAGCCCTTAATCGGCAAAGCTATTTTTTCCGTAAAATATTTAGTAAAATATGCCATCCCTATCACCTTTGAAAATGAACTTAAAATAAATTCAATTTTATTAATGGCATTTCTCTGCCATTGCACATTTTGTTTTCCTCTTTTTTTCTTTTGGAAGCACTCACATCCTTCCTTTCGCCCTCATTCTGTGGACGATTTGTAGCAACAAATACCCCCCCCCCCCCCCCAAAAAAAATATATATTCATCACATTCAATTTGTATAGATATTTGTAATGTTGATTTTTCGTTTGCAATACTTACTTAAAATGATAATAAGACACACAAAGATGGCACCTAATGCACCCATGCTTAACTTTAGTCTTTGACCTTCCTGTACCAGTTCACAATTTTCACCCCAATAACCTTCCGGACATATGCAACGATAGCGTAGACGTGGCTCCAGATTTATGCAAGTGGCGCCATTCAGGCAGGGCATATCCAGACATTCATTGCGATCCACACAACCTTTGGTATCGGCCGACATGACGCGACCTTCGCTGCAACTGTAAAAGAAGAGAAGAGAGAAAAGAGGGGCAAATAAGATAGTTAGACCATATATGTGTGAGTGTGAAATAGAATACCAAAAGAATTCAAAGTGTAACGAAAGGAAGCTGGAGAAGAAAATAAAAAAACACCGGAAGTTGTTAATAAAACATATGATATGACAGCAGCAGGAGCAGCAGAAGAACAAGCAGCCCCTATTGAATCTTCGATAGGAATATTGATTGCTACAAAATATTGAATGCATCATCATCATCAGCATCATTATGGGGAGCAGTATTTCTATGGATGTTACATGGCGTCTCTTGGCGTATAGTTTTACACAGATTTTATCATTGTCGAGAATGTGAAGATCCAAGAGTGAAGTGAAATATTGAAATTGCACTGAGGATACTTGAACAACAATAATAATAATTTGTTATATTGAATATTTGCAATAAAACATTTTGAAGAATCTTCGGCGATGATAAATGAAGTTTTCTTTTTTTTTTTTTTTTTGTTGCTCTAAGAACAAGAATAAATGCAATTTACAAATCATTCATCACAAGTAATACGATTTTGTAATTTTTCAAAGCGAGGCAATGTGTGCATATCTCAGAGATTTATTTAGCTATTTCGTATGGTCTGGAGTTAATGTAAATATGTGACTCTATTTTTAAAGCAGATTGAGCTAACCACAATGAATATAACTTTCGAAGATAAACAAATTATTTGAATTTTTAAAAAATATTCTTCCAGGCATTTCTAATATTTTCAAGTATTATCACAATAATATACGTGGAATTTTATACCCTCCACCATAATATATAGGGTATATTAAGTTTCAGACCCCATAAAGTGTAAATATTCTTGATTAGCATAAAATTCTATGCGATTTTCTAGCGTTGTCTGTCCCTCTGTGGAAATCACTCTATCTTCTAGAAATGAAGTTTGATAAAATTTTACTCAATTGTATATTATGTCTGCAGGACTTTTGATACTGAAAATGGGTCATGTATGTCCACGTTTTGGTATAATCCCCATATAACGGTACATCCCTATATTCCTATATTTTGATTATTTTATCTACATTATTCACCGATTTTTTCAAGTTTTGCATTTGAATATTTTAATGGCTTATTGCAAAAGTTGCCTATGCAGGTCAACGTCATCGTATAGACACTAATATAATGGTAACATTTGTTATTTTCAAGATTTTAACAGAGTTTTTAAGGGACTTTATTTTGTTGAAAATTGCCAAATTCCTTCCAAATGGTGGAGGGTATTCAAAGTTCGGCCCAGAATTTACAGCTATTTTACTTGTTTTTAATATTTTTGTCCAAGAAATTTAAAGCAATAAATAGGATTTTTTTAAATACTCTTGATATTTTCAGGGGCTATTTCAACATTATTAACATTTTCTTAAAATTTCCGGGATTATTTAACAGAAAAAAATTGAAATTTTTTTGTGAAATTAAATATTTCCAGGACTTTTTCTTTTACAATTATCATAAATGTTTAAGAACATTTTATGCAAAGATCATTCAGACAATAATCTTGGATATTTTCATGACTATTTTTAAAGGATTAGTAAACATTTTTTAGAGTGTTTACTTATTCTAGAAATTACACGCTCCAACTTGAACAGAAGGGTATATAAACTTTATCACTTCGTTTGTAACATCCCTAAATATTCATCGCAGATCCGATAAAGTATACATTGTGAGAGAGAAATAGCATCAAATAAGTTTCGATTTGTTCGAATTGGTAACCATTGTCACGAATTATGGTCCCCGAACGGCCAATGAAACAATCACACGTTGCCCGAATGTTGCTCTGCGGTATTCCCACTCCCGGCGTAGCACTTGTTGGAGGTGATCGACACTTTGGTATTTCTCAGAGCCAACCTTGTTTTCCAAAATACTCCAGACACAATAGTCCAACGGATTGGTATCCGGAGATTTTGGTGGCCATTGTGCGCTGGAAATGAAGTGAGGAGCCTCATTTTGTAACCATTATTGTGTGGCGCGTGGTGAGTGCGATGGTGTTAAGTCCTGTTGGAATGTCCAAGGGATGCGGCCAAAATGATTGGGTACCCGAGATTCGGCATTTATGCTGATGCCACGGTCGATTTATACGAGCGGAGAGCGACCATCAGCTGTTATAACGGTCCATACCATCACCATGGCCGGCGCTTGAGTTCTAGTTTTTACAAACTGCTGGATAACGAATATTTTCTCATCGGAGAAAACCAAATTCGGCAGTTCACCACTTTAGGCCAAGCTTAGCAACTCTTTAGCTCTTTTGAGTCTATTTTCTTTCTGTTGCGGTGTAAGTCCTTGCACTTTTTGGAATTTGGCTTCATCCCGAGCTCATTTTTCAATATTTGCGATTGGAATGTCATATGTTCAGCTCACGTGCCATTGTTCGGCCACTGCGATGCGGCTTTAGATCAAGTCGCTTCTATACTTTTCGGTGTAAGTCCTTGCACTTTTTGGAATTTGGCTTCATCCCGAGCTCATTTTTCAATATTTGCCTAATGGAATATTGCGATATGTTCAGCTCACGTGCCATTGTTCGGCCACTGCGACGCGGCTTTAGATCAAGTCGCTTCTATACTTTTCGAAACATTTCTACTGATGTTGCTGTTTCTTCCGTCCACTTCCTTGACTACGCTACCAGTATCACGGCAACGAGCAATGGTACGAGACAAAAAATCACCATCACCATGGCCGGTGCATGAGTTCTGATGAGGTCACTGCGACGCGGGTTTTGATCAAGTCACTTCTTTACTTTTCAAACCATTTCTGTTGATGTTGCTGACGTCGGGCTACGGGGAGACACTAAAGATTTATTCACATTTAAGTGCAAGAGTGCTCTAACGATAGCCATTGTGGATATCCAGCTAAATATAAAGAAATCACACTATCACGCTTGAATTCCATCACGAATTACTTTTTTGGAATATTCTCACCAAAACGCTTTTGTACGCTTGTAAACAATATTTTTAACTGTCACTGGAATAATTTTAACAGCTGTCGGACAAGTGGCTTAGAAATGACAGCAGTCTAAAGTTGGTTGCATTTTTTGCATCTCACCCTGTATATTCATGTTCAACATAAAGAGCTTAGTCCATTTAATGATGTCCGTCTGCCTGTTGGAATCACGAAAAAGTCCAAATTATTTGACGCAGAGCTTCAAACTTTTGCAGAACAGTTTGTATTGTGCCTACGATAGTTGGCATTGAAAGTGAGTTATATCGGTCCACGTTTTGGTATAGCCTTCCAGTATTCGGTTTTGATGATTTTCGCCACATTTTTTCACGGTTTTTGTCTAAAAATTGGTATTTGTTGGTCATAATGGGTTCTAGCTCATAATGGATTCTAGGTCGAGTAGGCCACGGATTTGAATAAACATTAATTCAATTTATAACTAAATTTTTTTAAAAGATAATGGGGCGAAGAATTTTTGATTTTGTATGCTTCTTTAACGCTAGTATAGGGAGAACTACCCTCGAAATCAGATCCTTAAAATTTATTTTACAATGTCAGCAATGACGAACCGGCCTAAGCATGTTGTATGCCAAATTTCGTTAGGCAGGAGATTTTTTGTATAGTGTTATTGTAAATGAATTGTGATATTATCCTTCACAATATCTGTTGTAGGCATCGGCTATCCTCAAGTCCATGGTGGAAGAATATAGGTAGATACATCAATAACCGCGAACAAAAAAAAAAAAAAAATTTTAAAAAGCTCTTCAAAAATAGATGGATTTTAAAAGAATTTCTTATTCGACGTCAATCGGAGTTTGTTACAATTTTTACAAATTTCAATATTTTTCGTTTAAAATTTTCAATTCAAAAATTGTTTTGATAGCCCATTGTACCAGCAGCTGTGTTGTGGCGCCTACCTGTATCATTTTTTCATATTCAAATCTCTTAAAATCTTGGAAATTTCTTCTGAAATTTCATTTTGAGGTGTTGTATTGGAATGACAAATTTAATATACCCTCTACTGTTTGAGGGCGCAGGCCAATATAACCTAATCTACAAACATCGAAATAAGTTTGAAATCCCACAGTTTATGATTTTGACTTGTTTGTGTGTTTCCAAATAGTTTTCCAACAAAACAACACCATCCTAAAATTCCCGATGATGGATGTGAGAACGATTTGCTTTAAATCTCTGGTCTTGTGCAATTTAATTACTAATTGTTTAATACAATGCCATGCAATCCATTTTCGTTTGTTATTTTTGTTTCGGGCACAACCCAATTTCGTTGTTTGCTTTCATATTTTCTCCAGTTTCCAGCGCATAAATCAAAAATGATTAATTTCGAAAATATCAAAATTGTTTATGTATTTCATGAGGATACCAGCCAGGACATACATGTTTGCGAACATACATACACATGTATATAACCAATTTTGTATTTGCAACACCAGCTTCAGCATCAGGATCACCATCATCAGCATCATCATCATTGATGTCCTTGCCATGATTCATGAAGCAAAAATGATTAATTTTCGAATATGAAACAGTTCAATTGGATGCGTAATGTTGCATCTATAAGCAGTTTGTTTGGCTGTATTTGTTTCCGCATCGGCATCGACATCGGTGGCAGTGGTATCAGCAGCAGCAGCAATATCATCTAGAGCACGTTGTTCGATGATTATTCTTTTCATTTGACATGGCCCCATTTAAGTATAAAATTTCCAATATTTCACAGTTGTTTTCGTTTATTTCTCTGTTTTTTTTTTTTGTTTGTGTGTGTGTGTGTAACTCCCTTCGTTTGCAACGGCACCCATCTATTTTCCGTTTCGCTTTTCAAAACTCTTCTCGGTTGCTTGGTATCATGCAACACTATTTCTGCATTACAATTGACTGTAAGTTGTTTAATACCAGTCCATGGCAGTTGCAGCAACTACTGCTGCTGCCACTGCCACTGGTTTTACATTGACAGGGTTCCTGTTGCGTTCTATCGTTGATGATGATCATGAACATTTGTTGCATTTGACATAACTAATGATGTGGAAAATGTTTTCCTCTAATGGTGGTGTCTGTGTGTGCCTGCGTACATGGGTGTTTGAGAAGATATTCAACACCCCCGTCCCCATATTTTATTTTACACTACACCAATACTTTATCTTCAGGCATGACAATTTGATAATGTCTACTCATTCATGTTCCATTGAATAGCCTTTCCTTTAAGTCTGACATACTTAAGGACTTGTCTATCCAAAGAAGAGGATGCTATTGAAACCAAATGCGAACACTCTATTGGCATTTAAATTAATATTCATTAAAATGGAACAGTGTTTGTACAAGGGTAATATTGACGTATAGGCGTATTTAGACACCCAATGTCTTGGGCATTAACATAAGGCCAACAAGAATTTTTAAAGAATACTTTTTAAAGGACCAACAGCACGTGGGTTTTTTACATAATATTTTTTCAAGTACCAAGAGCACGTGGATTTTTTTAAATAATGTTTTTTCAAGTACCAACAGCACGTGGATTTTTTACAGAATATTATTTCAAGGACCAACAGAAGGCGTGGATTTTTTAAAGAATATTTTTTCAAGGACCAAATGAAATGGGATTTTTTAAAGAATACATTTTTAAGGACCAACAGAACATAAAATTTTTTAAAAATATTTTTTCAAGAACCAAAAGAACGCGGATTCTTTAAAGAATATTATTCAAAGACCAACAGAACGTGGGTTTCTTAAATAATATTTTTTCAAGTACCAACAGCACGTAGATTTTTTACAGAATATTTTTCAAGGACCAACAGAACATAGATTTTTTTTAAATATATTTTTAAGGACCAACAGAACGTGGATTTTTTAAAAAATATTTTTTCAAGGAACAACAGAATGTGGATATTTTTAAAGAATATTTTTTCAAGGACCAACAAAAGGCATGGAATTTTTAAAGAATATTTTTTCAAGGACCAACAGAACGTGGATTTTTTTAAGAAATATTTTTCAAGGACCAACAGAACGTGGATTTTTTTAAAGAATATTTTTTCAAGGACCAACAGAACGTGGATTTTTTTGAAGAATATTTTTTCAAGGACCAACAAAAGGAGTGGAATTTTTAAAGAATATTTCTTCAAGGACCAACAGAACGTGGTCTTTTTAAAGAATATTTTTTCAAGGACCAACAGAACGTGGATTTTTTTAAAGACTAGTTTTTCAAGGGTCAACAGATCGTGGATTTTTTAAAGAACATTTTTCCAAGGACTAATAGAAGGCGTGGATTTTTGTAAAGAATATTTTTTCAAGGACCAACAGAATGCGTGGATTTTTTTGAAGAATATTGTTTCAAGGACCAACAGAACATAAAATTTTTTAAGAATACATTTTTTAAGGACCAACTGAAATGGGATTTTTTTAATAATACATTTTTTAAGGACCAACAGAACATAATTTTTTTAAAAATATTTTTTCAAGAACCAAAAGAACGTGGATTTATTAAAGAATATTTTTTAAAGGGAATTTTTCAAGGATTAACAGAAAGTGGACTTTTTACAGAATAATTTTTCAAGGACCAACAGAACATAAATTTTTTTAAAAATATTTTTTCAAGAACCAAAAGAACGTGAATTTTTTAAAGAATATTTTTGCCAGGACCAAAAAACGTAAATTTTTTAAAGAATATTTTTGCCAGGACCAAAAAACATGGAATTTTTTAAAGAATAATTTTGCTAGGACTAAAGAGCGTGGATTTTTAAAAAATAAATTTGCCAGGACCAAAAAAGTGGATTTTAAAAAAATATAATTTTGCCAGGATCAAAGAATATTTTTTCAAGGACCCACAATTGAGGTTTTCTTAAACACCAACAAATGTGGATTTTTTAAAGAATATGGTTTCAATGAACAACAGAATGTGGATTTTTTAAAATTATTTTTTCAATGGCCAAGAACAACAACATAGGCCAATAAAAGTTGTTTTTAAAGAATATTTTTAAGACCAATAAACGTGGATTTAAAAAATATATTTTTCCAAGGACCGTGAGACCAAAGAATGTGCACTTTCAAAGAATATTTTATGAAGGAACAATAAAAAAGCTATTTGGATTTTGAAAAATATTTTTCCAAAGAAATATTTCTTCAAGGACCAATAAATTTGGATTTTTAAAGAATATTTCTCAAAGTCCAATATACCAATAAAACTAAATTTAAAACATATTAAAAAACCGATAGATCAATGATCGTGGATTTTTGAAGAACATTATTTTCAAGGACCAATAAACGTGAAGTTTAAAATAATATTTGTTAATGATTTTTTTTAAACAAACATACCGTGAAAATTGTTTTTTTTTTTTCAAGGATTTATAGAAAAATAAACGTGCATTTTTAAACAATATTTTTTCAAAAACCCATAGACGGTAATTTTTGTAGAAACCTTTTTTTTTTTCATTTGAGGTCCTTAAAATTATTCTCCAAATCCGCCTATGCAGATCCTTAAAAAATATTCTAAAAGTCATCATTTTAGCTTCAAAAATATTCTAAAAAACCGAATCGTAGAGGTCCTTAAAAATATTCCTAGAAATTCCCGGTAGGAAGTTCTAAGAAATATTTGAAAGAAAAACAATCTCCTTTGGATGTTTTGGGGCTCCATAAAAATTCACCTGAGGAGGTCTTTTAAATATTTATAAAAATCCATTTTGGGGACCTTTGAAGGTCTTTAAAATGTTCTTAAAAATTCTCTTTTGGCAGTTCTAAAAAGGATTCTAAATAATAAGATGTAAATGTCCGTAAAAAAAAAATAAAAAACCCCTTAAAAATATTCCTAAAAATTATGGGTTAGAAGTTCTAACAAGTAAAAAGCACCAATTGGAAGGAACATGAAAAATTCCAAAAAAAAAAAAAAACTTGAAGACGTGGACCTGCTTACGAAATGTTGTCATAGGATGTAGTACCCATTTAGAACTTCAAATACAAAATTTAAAACAAATCCGGTGAATAATGTCGCTAAAATCATCAAAATACCGAAAATCGGGATGTACCCTTATATGAGGGATATACGAACACGTGAACCTACACACGATTTTTTTTTTTTTGTCATAGGCTGTAGTACCCATTACGAATTTAAAATACGAAATTTGTTACAATTCCAGTAAACAATGTCGCATTAATCATAAAAATGCCGAGTATTGGGAGGTACCGTCATATGGAGCTATACGAAGACGTGGACCTTCATACAAAAAGTTTTGTTAAAAGCACCAATTACGAACTTCTAATATGAAATTTTAAATAAATCCGGTAAATAATGTCGCTGAAATCATGAAAATATGGAATATCGGGAGGTACCGTTATATGGAGGCAATATGAAGACGTGGATCTGCATTCAAAAAGTTTGTTAATAACCTGTAGTACCCATTACGAACTTTAAATATGAAATTTTAAATAATTTCGGTAAATACTGTCGCAAAAATCATGACAATACGAAATATCGCGAGGTACCGTTATATGGGGGCTATACGAAGACGTGAACCCATTTACGAATTTAACCTGCCTACTGGTAAACTATGCATTTATGCAATTTTAGCCCTCCATCTCAATTCGTTCGAAAGATAGCGTGATTACAACAGACAGATGGACGGAGAGACAGACGTCTTAGAATTTTACGCTGATCAACAATATTTACCTTGTAGGTTCTATTATAAATATACCCTCCATAGAATGGAAAATATTTTCGAAAAGTCCCCTATTGGATGTCCTTAAAAATTTTTCAATGAAACTTCAGTGAAAGCTTCATAGATATTCTTAAAAACCCACTTGTGGAAGTCCGTTATGGGGACCCTTGGGGGTAGTTGAAAATATTCCAAAATTCGCATTAAAAGCTCCATCAAAATACTTAAAAATCCACTTGTGAAGGACCCAAAAATATTTTTAAAAATCGATTTGGGGTGTGAATCTACAATTATTCTCAAAAACCATAGTTTAAAAAAATTGTTAAAAACCCAAATTAACAATTAATCATCCTAAAATTATAATATTGAACGAAAATCCTTTGAAATACCTTTGTGATTAACATAAGATAATTGTCTCAACTGTTAGTTTGATGGTGGTGAGAGTTGAGGACTAAGAAAATATCTTGACCTACGTAACCAATAACTTATAATTGCTGCATATTTTGAAAAGAAAAGTGAAACAAAAATGTCTGCCAAATTTTCTTCTAAAATCCCAAGACAATGAGACCATACCTATATTTAAATTCTACCTTGAGCCTTTCCAAAATATCTGTATACGTCATTGTTTGAGCCGCCAATAGATTTCCCCTTGGAACTGATTTTATTACTCCGTTTTTATGCTTGCTTTTTTTGTCCCAGTTTTTTAAAGAGTTGTTTTTCCTAATTACAAAGACCTGTTTCCAGTAAGCCCCAATTCATGCTATTTTTGTCATTTCAGCCTCTTAAGAGCCATAAAGTTCTTAATATGTATATGACAAGTGTAAATTCGGAATTGATTACCCGAATAAAAGGTTATTACCAATCTCGGAGCTGCCATTTAGGGGACATTTCCTCAAATCACTGTGCTCTCATTATGGTTCACTTATGTTGTAGTCAAGTTTACTTTCATTCGGTCCACACAAACTCACACGTACACACACTCCTGCACACACGTATATATTATGCTTTCAGTACACACATTCGTAGAAAGCCGTTAATGTGTTATGTCTAAATGTAATTGTATATTTGAGTTGGTTAGAATGACTGTAGATGTGTGTGAGTGTGTGTGTGTGACCGAGTGTGTGTGAGTAAAAGCATACATGATGATAACAACGATTTGACAGTTGTAGCAAGTCGGTTGTATAAGGAAATGTCAGGATACAAGTAGAACTGATACCGTTTTCCTTCCAGCAGCCTCATCGAGCAGCATCAGCGCCGGGTACATTTTGCCTACTCCAACTATAAACGTTTACTTAGGGAAACTCATTTTCTCACTACCCATTTATGCAAAGCGATGCAAATGTGGGTGAGTGTGTCGGTGTGTGTGCCTGTGGTGTGTGTGTAAATGTTTCGGAACGGAAATAGACGACGGTGAGATAGTGTATTAATATCTCATCACTTAGTGTTTATCTGCTCAATATTTGACAATGGCAATATGAAGCCTGTCGTTAAGCATACATACATACAGGGCAGGGCGATAATATCGCTCTCTCTGTGTTTGTGAGTGCGTGTGCATTCTACTGAGAAAGGCAAATTTTCAAATATGCCTTAACAACTGTGCCATGCACACACACATGTGCACATTTTGTAAACATAGTGACACTGTCATTACTCAAGGAAGTTGCTGACTCTTTCGTTTCGACTGCATTGCATGTCGATGCCTTTGTGTGTGTGTGTGTGTGCAATCCATACACCCACCCACCCAAAGTGCCTGTGTGATTAAATTTAGATGTCTTTACATTTATAAGGCAGTCGCATGAAATTGCTTCGATGACTTATAAACAATTAATAGTTCTCATATAGAACCAGCAATATTGATAGTGCTCATATGTATGTGTAGCTGTATACATATTCGAGATTAAATATTTGTATTGTGTGTATAAACACTGTGTCAAAGCTTCAGAGAAATGCATATGACTCAAAGGGAAATTTAAATATATTCTAGATATTAATATCGTCTCAGAACGAATTGTGAAACATAATGTTAAGTGGTTTTACTTTGAAATTTTACATTTTATATTTTGGTTTTACATTCAGCTATTTCCTGGAGACATTTCTATAAATCCTTAAACAAACCCATAGAAAATATATATAAAATCCACGAATTGAGACTTTCAAAATATTCCAATAAACTTGAAAACTTAAAATATTCTTATTCGTCCCTATAGCGATCATTTAAAATCCTTTAATAACATCTCGAAAGGATGGTTAAAATTATGCGGTTAAAACCTCAAAAATATATAAAGAAATGCAAGTATGGACCTTTATACGAAATTCAGGAAATTCTACAATGACGACTTACATTTTTTTTTTTTGAATTTTCAAATAGCCCTCAAAGTTGTCACCCTTTGATGAACTTAAAAAAAGGAATTATACATGAAGCGAATAGGCCCTTAAAATTATTCTCAGAAATAAAAAAGAATCGACAATTTAAGAACACGTTTTAAAATTTCCGAAAACTTCTAATAATTATCATCAACAGGCTTCACAAAAGTATTTTAAACAGTCTTCGAAGAGATCATTAAAATATATTTAAAAATCAACCAACTGGTTCCTCGAGCAAAAAAATAAAAAAAAACCTATTGGGTCAAAACAAATAAATAAAAAATCAAGAATATTTAAGCTCTTAAAATGTATTTTCAATTTCTAGAATATGAACATATAAAGTGATCAAAGAATGCAAGACTCGGAAAAGGATGTATGACTATTTTTAGGCGAAAATCCTCAAAATATTCTTACTAATTATACCCTACAACACTATGTGTTGCGTGTATTATATGTTTGATTGGGCCAAAAATTATGAAACACATAGAAATATTGTTTTGAGTCGGTGTAGCTATGTATGTCTGTCCGTCTATCAGTCTGTCAATGTTAATTTGTAATCACGCTACAGGTCGCAATTATAAGTCGACCCTCACGACATTGAAAAAAGTGGGGTCATGGTCCCAATAGAAGCTTATCGTAATATTTAGGGGTTGAGATGGACCAAGAACAGACAAATTCCCTGATTCTGTACTTGCTCTACAGGTCACAATTATAGACCAATGGAAGTGGAAATTAACATGGGGCTAGAGCTGTGTGCTGGGCAGAAGCCTTCCAATTTTGATGGTCATCGGGTAATATTTAGTGGTTGAAATAGACCATAGCATTTGTGATAAATAAAAGTCAAATTTTCCATTAAGTCGCGAATTTTTTTTTAATCCCTGCGAAATCACAAATAGACGAACAGGTCAATTCTGACCGTTACGTAGATGCCGATAGTAAATATATCGGATATATATAGCGAAATATATACAATGTATATATACAAAGGAAGGGGATGTTGGCTAGAATATCTATATCTCCAGAATGGCTGGAGCGGGTTTGACAAATTTTGAAAATTTAGAATGCCCTTTTGGCATAAAAGTATAAAATCTATAAAAATGCCATAAAAAGATGACATTAACGATATTAATATAGATTTTGTAGTATTTTGTGACATTTTGTTATTTTTCATATTTTTTATCGCATGCGATTTTTTCAATTTGACTTATAATATTGAGGTGTACATTTTGTAATATTTGTTCACCTTACAACACAGGTTGGGGATATTATATAAGTATTGCAAATATCGTCCGATCCTCACGACAATTTTCACAAGGGTAGGGTTGGGCTCAGAAGGGCTAGGCCTATTGTTTTCAAAGATGTCCGCAATATGTTAGGGGTTGAAATGGACCAACAACTAAAAATTTTAATGATTTTGCAGCCGTTATAAAGGTCACAAATAGAAACCAAAGGACACGAAATCTCACATGAAGTTAGAGTTTAGAACAGTAGGTACAATGGACTACTAATTTTGAAGTATCAGCAATACGTACAGGCGATATCCTAAATACAAAAAAGGCGAACTTCTGGCTTTTTATGCTGTTTTCGTTGACGAATATAGCCAAATATCGTAGACAAGCAAATCATATAGATGAGTCTAAATTTGGAGATACAGAGGGGCTTCTTGCTTTTGGACAAACCAAAAACAGAAATGTTTTTCTGATCAGACAATTGAAGCCAATCGACACGCCTGTGAAGAGAGTTAAGGACAGGGAAGAATTCTAGCATTTTGGATGACCATTGGATTATATTTAGCTGTAAAATTTACTACAACAACTAACAGTCCGATGGAGTCCATAAATATTCGGCAAATGTCCTTGGTCAAAATGCTAAGGGTAATATTTGGGTAGTGCTCCGTGACATAATTTCAAAAGCGAAATCTTCCAAAATTTGGTCATGAGGGGGCTTCTAACATATTGTAGTGTTGTAGGGTATCACATGGTCGGCCCCGTACGACTATAGCCTTTGCTAACTTGTTTTTCCTAAAAACGTCCACAAATGAATCCCATTAAAATAATACTAAAACAAGTAAGCAAAGGCTATTGTCGTGCGGGACCGACCATGCGATACCCTACAACACTCCAATATGTTGAAAGGACCCCTCGTGCCCATATCCATTTTGAAAGATTTCGTTTTTTATACAATGTCATAGAGCCCTACCCTTAGCTTTTTGACCGGGGGCATTTCCTGAATATTTAGGCACTCCGTCGTACTGTTAGGTATTCAAAACAATTTTACACGAAAGTTGTAGTCAATTTTACAGCTAAATGTAATCCCATGGTCATCCAAAATACTCGACTTTTTCTCTGTCTTTAACTCTCTCGATGGGTTTTCAATTGTGACAAGCAGAGCGACCGCAAAATCAGAAAATTTTAAAATTTTAGGTCCATTTGAACCCATAAATGTACATATCCATAACAATAGGCTTCAATTTTAAAACTAACTCTGCCTCTATATAAAACTTCGTGAGGGTCAGACGATATTTGGGATCTGTATATAATACCCTCAACACAATATTGCGAGGTGTAGATGAAATCTGCAATTCAACATTGTAAGTCAAATTGAAATTATCGCATGCGATAAAATATATGATAAAAATTGAAAAAATATAGCAAGAATATTAACTTTTTATTATCATATTTTTACGCTATTTTCTTAGGTTTTATACTTTTCTGGCAAGAGACCATTCCGAATTTATAAGATCTTTACTTACAAGCGGAATAAGTAAGATCCATTTCTTTTAAATACAGTGTGAGATAAAAAAAATTTGACATTTTTTTAAGTTTTATTGTAGGAAGCAAACAATTTCGGAAATTGCAGAAAATTTTAGAATAAGTTTAAATTTGTTCAAATTGGTCGCCATTGGCACGAATTATGGTCTTTAAACGGCCAATGAAACCGTCAGACGCTGCGTCAAAATACTCCAGACAGAATATTCCAACGGATTGGTATTCGACGATTTTGATCCCCATTGAGCGCTAGAAATGAAGCGAGGAACCTTGAGTTCTGGTGGCCAACCGAAGGTGAACATTTTAAGCTGACCTCTCGTTAATTGTTTATACCCTACACCACAAGGTGGTTAGGGTATTATGTCTTTGTGAATTTGTTTGTAACAGATAAAAGGAAACGAGATAGATCCATAATTCCTTTTGATGATCTGCATATAATCACATTCTGAGTCGATTTATGCATGTCCGTCCGTCTGTCCATGTATTTTTGTAAACAAAGTACGGTTCGCATTTATTGCCCTATCCAGATGAAATTTTGCACAAATCATTTGTTTGGACCAAGTACGAACCCTATGGAAATTGGAGATAGTCGGTCAAAATTTAGATATAGCTCCCATATATATCTTCGTCCGATTTGCCTTTTATTGTGCACCAAACGTGTAATATCAGTCCGAATAGTATGAAATTTTGCACGTACGATCAGGTTTGACTTGAAAATAAATATGCCAAATTTGATCGAAATCGGTTCAGATATAGCTATAGCTCCCATATATATTGTTCATCCGATTTGTTATTTTTATCCTCCGCAGCCGTAATATGCACTCTGTAACAACAATATTTGGGGAAATATATCAAATGCAGCTCAGAAATACATTTGATCAATTTTATCGAGATCGGTTCAGATTTGGATATAGCTCCTATATATAACTTCGTCCGATTTACATTTTATTGTGCACCAAACGTCTAATATTTGTCCAAATTGGATGAAATTTGGCACTTACGACTGCGAATTGAGTCTGGAAGCAAGTATGTCAAATTTGGTGAAGATCGGTTCAGATATAGCTATAGCTCCCATATATACAGTTCATCCGATTTGTCATTTTTGTTACTCGCATCCGTAACATGCACTCCGTAACAACGATATTCATGGATATATATCAAATACAGCTCAGAAATATCTTTGCCAAATTTTATCGAGATCGGTTCAGATTTGAATATAGCCAACATATATATTTTTTTATCCGATTTTAAAAGATACAAATGCTTCGGCATATTTAGTCGTTTGAAATTTAAATTATAATTATAATTATAATCATAGCGTGTATGATTGCATTCTCCCATAAAAACTTTTAATTGTTATGCGCAGCTCTACTAAATTGGCAAAGTGGTGTAGGGTATCATAAAGTCGGCCCCGCCCGACTTTAAGACTTTATTTACTGGTTTTTTGTTTAAAAACTGCTGGACAACGAATGTTTTCTCATTAGAGAAAAACAAAATCGGCAGTTAACCACTTTCGGCCAAGCGAAGTAACTCTTTGAATCTATTTTCTTTCCGTTGCGGTGTAAGTTCTTGCACTTTTTCGATTTTCATTGGCTTTATCCCGAGCTCATTTTTCAATATTTGCCTAAGTATATATATAGCCATTTGTTTAGCTCATGAGCCATTTTTCGGCCACTGCGACGCGGGCTTCGATCAAGTCACTTCTTTACTTTTCGAACCATTTCTGCTGATGTTGCTGTTTTTTTTTCGTCCACTTCCCTGACGTCGGGCAACGCTACCAATATCATGTTAACGAGCGATGAATTTAAATGCTGGAGTGCTCTAACGATAGCCATTTCTGGATTTCCAGCCAAATATAAAGAAATCACACCACCACGCTTGAACTCCATCACGAATAACTTTTTTTCCAGAAAATTCTCACCAAAATGCTTTTGTACTCTTGTAAACTATATAATGAACTGTCACTGGAATAATTTTAACAGCTGTCGGATGAGTGGCTTATAATGACAGCAGTCTGAATTTGGTTGCAGTTTATTCATCTCACCCTGTATATAAATCCAGCATTATGTAATCCTAAGATACTCCCCAAATATATATTTTTAATAAAAAAATTGTCCGTCAAATAGTTTTTAATCCCACAATATTAGTTATTTTCAGTCCTTTGAATATAGTTCTTAAAACAACTCGAAAAATATCACCAATTACATCTGAATTTGGAACAGTAATAAACATTACTTTCAAGACCGCGATTAAAGACATGATCACTCGTTGAAAATTATTTATATAATTTTTAAAAGCATAACTCTGACATTTCCTCAATAATATAGCTAGAATTTAATTTTGTACATTCAAAAAATTTTTAATTCAATATTATTGTGCCCTCAGTTCTCAAAATGAAAACCCACAAAATCCGCCATTAACTTTCTTTTTCTTTGTTCGCGGAAATTGCCAACTTCATTGATTGGTGCAAAATAATGAAATATGAAATGTTCCTTCATTTTTCTACATCGTCATTTTAATTAAATTTTGAATTAAGCAATTTATTCATAAAGTTTATAACTGCTTTACGATGCTGGCCGTTTGCCTGGCAGCCACTGCCACCCTTGTGTTCGCTGCTGCTTTTGTGATTGCGAACACAGTTTCCTCATTAATTCATTGTTCGGCAAAGATAAAAAATCAATTTGTACAACAGAATTTTCATTGTTTCCGTTCTTCGTTTTCATCTTCGATTCATTTCTCTTTTTTCTGCTGCTATTCTACCCACACTTTTTGTGTTTTTTTTTTTTTTTTTTTTTTTTTTTTTTTTTTTTTGCAACGAACTTAAGATACCACAATTCATTATAAACGCAACATTTCCTCTTGACACCATAGCATAGCGATGCAAGGAGGAGAAAGTATAGGGGGCAGAAACAACGAAGTAATGTTGGCAACAAACGAAATCATGTAGAAAAAAGGTCAATTCAACTGATTACAACACATAAATGCCTTCATTAATAAATGGCAGAATCGAAGAAAAACTAATGGTGTGGGATCAGCGAAAAATGGGAATAATGAACAGAGGGAGATAGAATAGAGAAAGAGAGATAGAAAGAAAGAAAAAATATGTTGTTTTAAAACAACTTTAACTACTGAATTGCACTCTTGAATGAAACCAATCGAAGAGTTAAAGTTATTAAATTAATTTATATATTTTTTATACCATGGAAGTGAAGAAGAAGAAAAGCCAAGAAAAGTTTTCTTGAAACAAGTCAGAAAGTATCAGATTGTTGGCCTTATGGTAAGGCATTACTTGTGTTCTTTACAAAGTAAGAAAGAAGTGAATATTTTTAAAACAAGTTAAAAAACATCAGTCGGTTTTTCCGAGGCATTTATGCACTCAGCCAATGTCCGTTTCTCTAACATAGTGTGGAGGGTATATTAAGTTCGTCATTCCGTTTGTAGCTCTTCGAAATAATAATTTTGGACCTTAAAAAGTATATACAGAGTGGGATGAAAAAACTACCGACAGTTTTTGAAATTATTCCAGTGACAGCTCAGTATAAAAAAAAGTAAAGAAGCGACTGGATCGAAACCCGCGTCGCAGTGACCGAAAAATGGCTCATGAGCTGAACAAATCCCAATATTCCATTCGGCAAATATTGAAAAATAAGCTCGGGGTAAAGACTTTGAAATTCCAAAAGTGCAATAACTTACACCGCAAGAAAAAGAAAATATATTCAAAAGAGCTAAAGAGTTGGTTCGCTTGGTCGAAAGTGGTGAACTGCCGAATTTGGTTTTCTCCGACTCCGATGAGAAAACATTCCTTGTTCAGCAGTTTGTAAACAAAATTAAATGAAAATAATCGTGTTTACTTGCCAAAGAGGTCAGCTGAAAATGTGCACCTTCGGTTGGCCACCAGAACTCAAGCGCCGGCCATGGTGATGGTGTGGGCCACCATAACAGCCGATGGTCGCTCTTCGCTCGTATTAATTGACCGATACATCAGAATAAATGCCGAATATTATCGCGAAAATATTCTGGAGGGTGTATTAAAGCCTTGGACACGCAAACATTTTGGACGCTGACCTTGCATATTCCAAGAGGACTCAGCATTCGCCACCCGAGAATGGTTACAAAATGAGGTTCTTCGCTTCATTTCCAGCGCACAATGGCCATCAAAATCTCCGGATACCAATCCGTTGGACTATTGTGTCTGGAGTATTTTGGAAAGCAAGGCTGGCATTAAAAAATACCAAAGTGTTGATCACTTGAAGCAAGCGCTTCGCGGGAAAGGGGCCAAAATACCACAGAGCAAGATTCGGGCAGGGTGTGACGATTTCATTGGCCGTTTGAAGGCCATAATTCGTGCCAGAGGTGACCAAGTCGAACAAATCAAAACCTATTCTAAAATTTGATGCTATTTCCGAAATTTTTTGTTTTCATTAAATAAAATTAAAAAAAAAAAATTAAAAATTATGGCTTTTGACTTTGTTGCAATTTTTTTATCTCACCCTGTATTTTCTTGATCAGCGTAAATTTCTAAGACGATTTGAGCCTAGTCCGTCCTTCCGTCTGTTGTAATCACACTAGAGTCAAAAAGAGTCAAGATACGAAGATAAAATTCAAATGTCAAGTTCGAAGATGGGCTATATACGTCCACGATATCGTATGGCCCCTATATAAGGGCACCCTCCGATATTCAGTGTTTTGATGATTGTAGCCAAATTTTTCAATGGCAAGAAAAATTCCAAAGTACTTTACCTGCTGGAAGAGTATTTTCTTATAGGTCCACGATATCGTACATCCCCAATAAATGGTAGCTCCCTATATTCGGTATTTTGATGATTTTAGCTCCCTTTTTTAATGGAATATCCTGAAAATCTACACAAGAAGTTCTTTCTAAATACTTTATCCCCCGGAAGAAAATTGTTTATATATGTCCTCGATATCGTATAGCGCCCATACAACGGTACCCTTCGATATTCGGTATTTTGATGAGTTTTGGCCCATTATTCACCGGAATTTTTTTTTCAAATTTTGTATTAAGAGTTCCTAATGTGTACTACATAACAATAACAATGAAATTTGAAATTTCATATTTGAAGTTCCCAATAAAAACTACAGTCTATCACAGAAAATCATCTATGCAAGTCCAGGTCTTCGTGTTGCCCCCATATATCGGTACCTTCCTATATGGTATTTTAACGATTTTTTTACAATATTCACCGGAATTGTTTCAAAATTCATATTTGAAGTTCCTGCATGCAGTTGTATGTGCAGTACCTCCCTATATTCGGTATTTTGATGATTTTAGCTACGTTATTCATCGGATTTTTTCAGGTTTCGTATTTGAATGTTTGTAATAGCCTATAAAAATAGTTTCCTACATAAGCCCACGTCTTCGTATAGACCCTAATATAACGGCGACTTCCTGTATTGGTATTTTTAAGATTTTAACAGAATTTTTATCGGATTAATTTTTTTACATTTCAAATTCGTTTCAAATGGTGAAGGGCCATCTTTCAAATGGTGAAGGGCATTCAAAGTTCGGCCCGTCTGAGCTAACTGCTTTTTTACTTGCTGAAATATATTTTGAATTGCTTTACGATTATTCAAAATGCTGACGGGGTTGATTTTGAAGAAGTCGGCTAATATTGTCCATTTCATATCTGACAATATCTGACATAAATATTACAAGGTGCCAGATTTGGATAATATCGACCACTTCCGTCACTTTATATGAGATATGTGATATTTGTTTTCAAAAACGTTGAAATCTGCAGGAGGTACCAGATGAGAATATTTACCTTTTGTGGGGAAGGTACTAGAAGGAGCCGGCCGATAAATTCCACATTAAACTTAGATCTGTGGTTGAGAGAAAAATTTTAGATATACCAATTTTGAAAAGAATTGCCGACTGGTTTCGCAAGTTATGAGAAAAATCGATATTGAAAATTGGGGGAGGTAACAGAAGGTGTGAGCTACTACATTTTTCATACCAGATCGTGTGAAATTTGAAGGGAATAAGAGTTTTTTATTTCAAATTTTTACCTCTTCGTGAGTACTTGAAGAAGTGGGCCGATATATTCCAACTTCACACCTGATTTTTGCGCTATTCGAGGTATAGCGATGTGTGAAATTTGGAGACAATCGCATGCTTATTTCACATTTTATGAGAGATATAATAATTCAAAATGTTGACCCCTTAAGGGGAAGAACCCAGCAGGAATGGTTCTACATATTCCGGCTTCCCACCAGACCTTATTTTAGTAGAAATGTTGAGATGTGGGAAATTTAAGGAGAATTAAATTCTCAATTCGCATTTTATTATCGTTTTGTTTTAATTTTGATCCTTTGTGGGGGAAGGACTAGAAGGAGTGGACCGATACATCACACCTTCATCCCAGATCTTGTGTAAATAAGAATATTCAGAGGTGTGAACTTTGAAGAGAATCGAATTTTTATTCAAGGTTTTATATGAGATATAAATATTAAAAATGTTGACCCTTTGCGGGGGTGGTACCAGAAGCGACTGTCAGATCCATCTCATATTTATAACAGATTTTGTATTTATGGAAATATTGTGAAGTGCCATGTCAGAATGGAATCGGATGTTAAATTAGCCTTTTATGAGCTTCATGGAAATTCAAAAATTTTGACCCTTTGTGGGGGAGGGACCAGAAGGGGTAAACCGATACATTCCATCTTCCCAGATTTTCATTTTATGACAGATATAATTATTCAAAATTTTTACCTATTATGGGGGATGACCCAGCAGGAGAGGTCCTACATATTCCATCTTCACACCATATCTTGTTTCAGTGAAATATTGGGATGTGTGAAATTTGAAGAGAATTGGATGCTTATTTCGGGTTTTATTAGAAATAAAAATATTCAAAATTTTGACCCGTTGTGGGGAAGGTACCAGAAGAAGTGGTCCCGCCATTCCTATCTTTATACCAGACCTAGATTTATTAAAAGTATTGGGATAAGCGAAATCTCTAGACAACTGGGCTATTATTTCACATCTTATAAGCGTTGAGATTTTTTTGACCCCTATGTTGGGGAGGTACCAGAAGAAGTGGGAAGGTATTGTAATTTTTGCACCTGACGTAGCACTAACAAAAATATTGGCAAATTTGCAAAGCTTGGTACTTTCCTTTTTTAAAAGGTACAATATTTCTTGAAAATTTTGATCTTTTGTTGGGTTGGTACCGGAAGGAGCGATCCGATGTTGCTCATTTACAAACACAATCTAGGTTTGAAAATAATACGACGATGTACCAAGTTTGAACAAAAATCTGATCCTGACTTCGAGAGTTATTGTGCGCACCAGCCAGACAGATGGACGGCCGGACGAACACCTCTAGATTGACTTCAAATGTCCTGAAACGGATTTGGTCCAAAGAGACCTAGGGTCTAAAATTTTTATTTCGATGAGGCACGTTTTGGCCGAATCAAATGATATATATCCTCTATATGGCTGAGGGAATAGACAACAGGATGTTTTTTCAAAAATATGTATTTGGATAAAATTTTTAGAAACGTTGTTCATGGATCAGTTCTATGATTTTTTTTTAATCCATGATTTTTTTCATAATCCAACAAATCGGATATATAGCAAAATAGGTGCGATATATATGTCTATCAAAAAAGATATGCTTGAAAGATCTCTTATATGTCGAGAACGGCTGAACTGATTTCGACAGTTCTCATTAATTGAGAATGGCCTCTTGACAGGAAAGAAAAAACGTTTAAAAAAATCGCATAAAAATATCTCTCTAAAGATGAAAATATTGATTTTGTAAAATTTTCTCATATTTTTTCAATTTTGTCATATTTTTGGCATATTTTCATTTTGAATTAAACATTTGGTAATATTTCTACAGCTAACAAAACTAAGTAGTTAGGATATCAGGATATCATATACAGATCGCATTTATGGCCCGATCCTTACGACATTTTGCATGGGTATAAGATGAGGGTCAGAATAGAAGCCTACTCTTTTTGGAGATCATCGCAATATATTTAGGGGTTGAAATGGACCAAAAAACTGCAAAATTGTTAGCAGGTCGTAATTATCGCCCGGTCCTCACGCACATTTGAATGAGGGTTACCGGACATTCCAAAAGCCAAGCAGTTTCGGATGGCCATCCAAAAATATTCAATGTGCGAAATAGTTTGCCAACTTTTGTAGACAAAATACGAAAATGTCCATTCCAGTGACTCTTTGGAGAATTCACAAATACAGGAAAGACGCACTTCTGACTATTTCGTTAACGCTGATTTCGTGGAAGAATATAGTTAAATGTCTGTATCTCATATAGATGCGTTTCAGTCAAAAACCAATAATAAATGTTAATCTTTTGCCACTTCTGACAGATTATAGGTCTTTGGGAAATATTCGTTCAAGATCTAGGAAGACCATTTACGTGCAACATCTACCAATAAATTGGAAATGAGCAAATTAGTTTAAGTTGCTATTATTCGAAAATTAGAGAACGAAGACTGATGGGTTTCTTTTATAATTTGTCACTTGTCTTGTAGATTTCTTTCGAGTATCTCGCCTATATAAACAGTATCGTTTATTATAGTGTTGTAGGGTATTCAACGGTCGGCCCCGCTCGACTGTAGCCTTTGCTTACTTGTTACGTTTAGAAATAAAATTGGAAGACGAGGATCTGCATAATAACAGATGCCAAAACTTCCTCCAAAATCATATAATACCGAGTATTGGGAGGTATCGTTATATGGGGGGCTATACGAAAACGTGGACCGATACGCCTATTTACAAATGTAATCTGCGCACGGGCAAAATATATATGTGTACCAGATTTTAGACAAACAGACAGACTGACATCGCATAATCGACTTAGAATTCTACGCTGATCAAGAATATGTATACTTTTTTTGGTCTAACATGAGTATTTCGAGGAGTTACAAACGGAATGTTAATATACCCTCCATAGTATGGTGGAGGTATAAAAAAGCAACAGAAGGCATATTGATTTTAAAAATGGCGAAAATGCCTTAGTCATTCCATTACAATATTCAAGTTTTCATTTAATTTGAAATGCATTCCTCTCTTACCATTCGCTGTGGAATTTCGCTTGTAATCGTTGTTCGCTTTGTATTGCTGCAAGAAAACGAAAACGTTGCTTATACCAATATTTACATGCTAACCTAATTTCTAGTTGCTGTTGCTACTCCGGCTGTTGTGCTATTCTCCTGCTTCCTTGTTTTTCCCTTCATTTACATCATCTCGTTGTTCTTTGTTTCATTTATTCCCTTTATTGTAATTGTATTTCTAAAAAGTTTTTTTTTTCGCCACACAAGCCACACATGGATATTTCAGCCACACATGTTGGCCGGTTGAAACACACATACATATACATACACATCGCATCGAACTCGAACTCGCACACTCCAATCTCCAACTGACCCTAATGATACTTACGTGCATTCGTATTCGTTCCACAAATCAACACAATCGAATGGATCCGGACAGATAATGTTCGAACAAGGACGATTTGAGGGGCAGTTACGTTCTAAATTTCGCGCCATTGTTGCCTGTCCCCACTGGGTGCCGTTCATGGAGGGTGGTAACGGCAAATGCTTGCCATCGAGTCTGGAAGAATACCAAAAAAAGAAGAGAGAAGGTGAAAAATGGAAGAAGAAAAAAGAACATTAAAAGTACAACATGAACACACACAAACACACATACACAAATTTACATTTATACCACTATGTAGCTATAGTTGAATAATTTCGTATTGCAATGACTTTTCCCTCGCTCACAAAACAAGAACTGAAAATAGGTTGAACATTGGCTTGATTGTTAACCACCAGACACATATTGACAAACTGACGCTGAGGCAAACCGTTGAAGGTGTGGTAAAAGTGAATTAAAAATATTGCAATTAAAATCCTTTTAATGTACGAAATGTACACAAATATATATAGATCACAATACAAGTCACAATTGGAGGACAGGTGAAAAATGGCTGCAATTTGTGGTTAACAGAATGATATACACAGATATATATTTATACGTCCGTCAATGTAGAAAAGGTTAAAATTGTCAAGGTTGTAGTCTAGTGTGATTGAATACACATCTACGGAGTTGGAAAATGTTGGTCGTAGAAATTATTGATACGGAAAAAATCTTAAAAACCACAGTTTTGGAATTGAATGCGAAAACAGCATGAAATTCGATAGAATTTGGAAATATTATTTTATGATATTTGATATAAGATATTTATTCCTTTGAGTTTTTCAAACAAAAATTAAATATTACGAAAAAATATCTCTTAGATTTAAGACGTATTAAATTTACATTTCAATTGTAATATATAAATGTTAAATCTTATTTTCTAAAAAATATTATTCCTAGACAAATGATTTATTCCTTGACTTTTAGAGAAATATTACTTTTTGTGTCGGCCATATTAAAGCGCAATTTCGGGTAGCTTTAATGCATCAAATCAAAAAATATGCCAAAAAAATAATCTATCAAAAAGTAGGAAATATTTTAAATTTTATTTTTAAGTTAATATGAAAATATTTGGTCTTGATATATAATGAAAAAATATATTTTTTTCGTTTTGTAAATTATTCTGAAATTAGATTAATGTTATGTGAGGAAATTTCACAAAAAGACACATGTTCCACGACTTTGACGCTAATATTTAATTATTTCTGGGATTTAGATAAGATTTAAAGTATTGAAGTATTATGGTACCTGCTGTAGATTTCACGACAAATATTTTTGTAGAATATTTTGTCTTTGCATTTCTAACGATTTTTGAAAAAAAAAAAAAAAAAAACACAAAGAAGCCCTTTGATAGTACCCTGAGAGTTTGATCAAAATAATACACGTATTATTATCAGAAATATTACCGAAGACATTTCTATCATAAAGGAGCATGCAAGGTTATCTCATCTCACCAAAACTGCAACTAAGTTTACACTGCTGTCATTTCTAAGTCACTCGTCCGACAGCTCTTAAAATTATTCCAGTGACAACTCATTATATTGCTTACAAGCGTACAAAAGCATTTTGCTGATAATTTTCCAGAAAAAAAGTTATTCGTGATGGAATTCAAGCGTGATAGTGTGATTTCTTTATATTTAGCTGGAAAACCACAACTGGCTATCGTTAGAGCACTCCAGCATTTAAATGTGAATAAATCTTTTGTGTCTCGTACCATCGCTCGATACTGAGATACTGGTAGCGAAGTCCGACGTCAATGAAGTGGACGGAAGAAAACAGCAATATCAGCAGAAATGCTTCGAAAAGTAAAGAAGCGATTTGATCGAAACCCACGTCGCAGTGGCCGAAAAATGGCTCGTGAGCTGAACAAATCGCAATATCCCATTCGGCAAATATTGAAAAATGAGCTCGGTGTAAAGCCATTTAAGTTCCAAAATGTGCAAGAACTTACATCGCAACAGAAAGAAAATTGACTCAAAAGAGCTAAAGAGTTGCGTCGCTTGGCCAAAAGTGGTGAACTGCATAATTTGGCTTTCTTCGATGAGAAAACCGTCGTTGTCCAGCAATTTGTAAACAAACAAAATGATCGGGTTTACTTGGCAAGGAGGTCAGGTGAATATTGGGTTGGCCACCAGAACTTAAGCGCCGCCATGGTGATGGTGTGCGCCGCCATAACAGCCAATGGTCGCTTTCCGCTCGTATTAAACGACCGTGGCATCAGAATAAATGCCGAATATTATCGCGAACATATTCTGGAGGGTGTATTAAAGTCTTGGGCACGTAAAACATTTTGGCCGCAGACCTTGGACATTCCAACAGGACTCAGCACCATCGCACTAAGCACGCGCCACCCAAGAATGGTTACAAAATGAAGTTCATTCATTTCCAGCGCACAATGGCCACCAAAACCTCCGGATACCAATCAGTTGGACTATTGTGCCTAGAGTATTTTGCAAAAAAAGATTGTCACTGAAAAATATCAAAGTTTCGATTAACTCAAGCAAGCGCTTCGCCGGGAATGGGCCAAAATACCACAGAGCAACATTCGGATTTCATTGGCCGTTTGAAGGCCATAATTCGTGCCAAATGTGACCAGATCGAAAAAATCTAAACTTATTTTAAAATTTTATACTATTTCTCACATTTTTAGCTTTCATTCAATAAAAATAAAAATTAAAAGAATTTGGCGTTTGACTTTGTTGCAGTTTTTTTATCTCACCCTGTATTAGGATTTACAAAGCTTGCACAAAATCGGTTGATCTTTTTTTATTCCAGAGGTAAATAATATCATGTGGAATATTTAATCTTTTGTGTGGAGGAATAAGAAGGAGTGGACCGGCATATCACCCCCAGATATCCTGAACGGTGTCGTAGGGTTTTATACCGTTACCTCCATGAGGTACGATTTGGCTTTATTAAGTGATGTATAGTATTCAATGTGAAGGGGCCGATATTTACTCGAATTCGGGCAAAATTTTTAAGAGGTTTGTATTTACCTGCTTGTAAAATTTGGCAAAAGTATTTTCAGGCTATATTTGACATCTTGTACTGAATGTCACAGTTATGTGACATCTTGTACCGAAAGTGAATACTCCTGATTTGGAGAGGCTTCAATGTAAAATCAGATGATCTGTGGATATTCATCAAATTTGATATACTAGCTCCAACACTAATTTCTGTCGTATGTTTCAAAATGCTTGCCATTGCAGTTGATATTGCACAGCTGGTGTATAAAAAAAAGGAATTTTTTACAGAGTCGAGCCGGTGTACTTAAAATTAGGACTTTGGAGCCCTAATCGGCTTTTCAAAGAATACCAAAAAATATCCTCATAAAAGACCAAAGGTTTTCTCATAGAAGAACATAAGGTATTTCATGAAATACCAAAATATATCCTCATGAAACATTTAGAGAATTTTTTCTAGAAGACCAGCTATTCTTCCCCCAGAAGATCGAGACCTCTTCTCGTAGAATACAAAAAGTTCTTCTTATAGAAGGAAAAACGTCTTCTCATTCCGCAAAATAACCATGAGAGGTTTTCTCATTATAGACCAAAAGGACTTCTCCAAGGAAATCTGATGATTTCCTAGTAGAACACTCATAGGACTTATCAGAAAACTAATAGGAAAGAAGACCAACATTTTTCCTCGGACGATTTTTTAGTCAAACATATATCAAGGATGTAAAACCTTTTGCGAAAAAAAAAAACAATTAAAAAAACAGCTAAGTTCGGCCGGACCGAACTTTTAATAACCTCTATCATTTCGAAGATACTTTAAAAATTAAAAAAAACCTCGAATAATACAGTATAAAAAAAAACTATTGTTGGACCCATGCGAAGACTTAGATCTACATAAGTAATTTTGTCATAGGCTGTAGTACTAATTCCGAACTTCAAATATTAAATTATAAAACATTCCGGTGAAAAATGTCGCTAATATCATCAAAATACCGAATATCTGGAGGTACCGTTACATGTGGGCTATACGAAGACCTGAACCGGCATAAACAATTTTCTGTCATAGCTTGTATGAAATTTAAAACAATTCCGGTAAATAATGTCGCTAAAATCATCAAAAAAAAAGCATATCGGGATGCATCATTATATGGGGGCTATGATGACGTCGTCCTGGAAATGAACCTATTAAGATCTTCAAATACGAAATTTGGAACAATTCTGCTAAATAAATCATATAAATACCGAATGTTTTCCTTATATGGGGGCTACACGAAGACGTGATCCTGCCTACACAATTCATTGTCATAGACTGTAGAACCGATTCCAAACTCCAAATAAGAAATTTAAAACAATTCCCTAAAACCTTCAAAATACCGAACATCGGGAAGTATCGGTATATGGGGGTTATACGAGGACGTGGATGTGCATACGCAATTGTCGTGGGCTGTAATACCCATTACGAACTTTTAAATACGAAGTTTGAAACAATTCCGATGAAAAAATGTTGCAAAAATAATGAAAATACCGAATATGTGGGAGGGCGTGGGGGTACCGTTGTATGGTAGCAATACGATATCATGGGCCTATATAGACAATTCTCCTCCAGGAGCGAAAGTACTCAGAAAGAACTCTTTGTGTTAATTTTCAGATAATTCCATTGAAAAATTGGGCTACAATCATCAAAATACCGAAATATCCGGAGGAATCGTTATATGGGGACCATATTCGAAGTTGACCTACCTACAGGGCGAAAGACTGATCTGGGAAAAATTTCAGCTTCCTATCTCCATTCGTTTTGATTCGTATTTAGCTAAAGTGGTGATGTTTCAAAATATCATTAAAGGTACAAATTTTTGAATAGCTCTCAGCCTATAACATGGGCTCTCTCAAATAAATGGGCTGATATTCGATATTTTGAATACCCCACAATATTTTATAAGTTCTTACGTATCGCTTAAATAATAGGAGTTTTGAAGCCAACTGATTTAGCTACATTTTGAATTATTTCACGTTGGAGTGAATCAATCGACATAATTTTACTTTTACTTTTGCTAGTCTTCTCTTGAAAACGAAATTAAACCAAATCCAATTATGTTTCCTCCACCCACAGCTTCTGCTCTGCTTAGAAAAAAAAAACAAACAACAACACGTAATTGCGATTCTCATCCTCTCTCATTTTCATTGTTGTTTATCACTATCGACAGTTGTAGTCATTAATCTATTGCCTATTGTCACTAAATTAACTACATTTCCTGCCTCCAAAACATTACACCTCATACTGATTTCTTTGCTTATTTTTTTTTTCTAGTACTTCCTGTCCTTGAAACAATCTCAGTTGTTCATTTGTAATATAACAATATATCAGATTTGACCAAAAAACAAAAAGAGAAAAAAACACGAAAACAACGTCATCATGTGAGCTGTCGGAAGAAATTCATTTAATGATATTATATTTATTACATGTTTGTCAAAACAACTCATTCTGTTGGGGGTTCATTTATTATTTTGTGTGTGTGAGTGTGTGTGTGTGTGTGTACGAATGTATCTTTGGCCAGGTTATTAGGCCAATGTCGTATGCTGTCAATTGTGGTTACATGTCATTTTCAGTTGTTGTTACAATTCATCTATGGTTGTACAAGACACCTGACAACATACTGTATACTCTATATATACGAGTATGTGTATGTGTGTGTGTTTATGCATACACACATATAGAGTTGGTCAGTGAATGTGTCCCCACCGTGTTACCACAACTGCAGTACATAAATTTTAATTACAAATCAAGCAAGGCAACATACACACACACACACACTGCCACATTTTGGAAACACACATGTACACCAAATCCGGTAAACAAACACACGTGTTCGCATACTCTCTCCCAGTCTCTGTCTCTCCCTCTCTCTGTGTGATTACTTCTTTCCTTTTTGTGGAGGAAGCATCTAATGAACTTTTGACATTAAATAGATGACTTACAAATACCGAAATTAGAACGCTCCACACTCTCTCACACTCACACACATACATATGAATATCCCGTCTTACTTTTAGCTCTGTTCGCCTGAAATATCCTCGTTTCTCAAGCTGTGCTTGCTTCATAACATTATGGACTATTCCAGCTCTTTGCCATTTCTTTTGCTTGCCACAAAATGAAATGTGAACTCTGTGTTGAATGATAAGACTGAAAGAGATTACCAAAGACAGCAGTATGGCATGGAAACATTGGTAATGGCGGTTGACGTCTGGCTTTATAAGAAAAACAACACATTTGTAATCACAAGCTTGCACATACACATAAATGCTCACATTTACACACCCAGCGAACCAAATGTCGTACGACACATTTGCCCAAAGTCTGAAGTTTTATCCGACTCGTCGCATCGACGAAGGCCCGAATTCTGAGCAAGTTGTCTGAGGGATTTTTATATCCTACACAACAAAGTGGTAAGGGTATTATGTCGTTGTACATTCGTTTGTAACATGGAGAAGGAAGCGAGATTGGTCCATAGTTACTTTTGAGGATCTTCATAGAATCACTGCGTCTGTCCGTCCATGTATTCTTGTGAACAAAATGCAGGTCACATTTATTATCAGATTGAGATGAAATTTTCCAAACAATATTTGTTAGGCCCGAGGACGAACTCTTTTGAAATTGGTAAGAATCGGTTCAAATTTAGATATAGCTCCCACATATATCTTCAACCGATTTTGTGTTAATTGTGCACCAAATGGCCAATATCAGTCCAAATGACTTGAATTTTGGCAGTACATAAAATTTGGTGAAAATCGGTTCAGATGTAGCTATAGCTTCCATATATATCATTCATCCGATTTGATGGTTAAGTCCCTCACATTCGTAAAATGCGTAATATTGACAACAAAGTCAAATACCTTTGAAAAATTTTTTCGGCTCAGATTTGAATATAGCTTCCATATATATCCTTATTCCGATTTCAGGTTTTTTTTTAATGAATTTTGGAACGCACGTATGCATTTGGTGGAGCTCGGCTCGAATGTATATTTTTATCCATATTGTGATGGAGGGTAAGTTTGCCATTACACTTGTAATACCTCAAAATATACATTTTATACCCCACAAAGATCAGCATAAAATTCTATGTCGACTTAGCGATATCCGTCCGTCTGTCAGTCTGTGAAAATCACTCTAGAGTTTGAATGACATGAAATAGGTTGATAAAATTTCACTCAAATATATACTGTGTCTGCAGGACTTTTGGTATGGAAAATGGGCCATTATGACAACGTTTTGGTATAGCCCCCATATAACGGTACCTCCCGATATTCGGTATTTTGGTGATTTTAGCGACATTATTCACTGGAAAGCTTTCAAATTTGGTATTTAAAGTTCGTAATGGATGCTTCAGCCTATGACAGAAAATTGTCTCTGAAGGCCCATGTCTTCGTATAGCCCCCATATAACGGTACCTCCCGCTATTCGATATTTTGATGATTTGAGCGACATTATTCACCTGAATTGTTTCAAATTTGGTATTTGAAGTTCATAATGGATTCTACAGCCTATGACAGAAAATTGTCTGTGCGGGTCCGGTTCTTCGCATAGCCCCCATATAACTCTACCTTCCGATATTCGGTATTTTGATGATTTTAGCGACACTTTTCACCGGAATTGTTTCAAATTTGGTATTTGAAGTTCGTAATGGATACTACAGCCTATGACAGAAAATTGGCTGTGCAGGTCCGGTTCTTCGTATAGCCCCCATATAACTCTACCTTCCGATATTCGGTATTTTGATGATTTTAGCGACATTATTCACCGGAATTGTTTCCAATTTGGAATTTGAAGTTCGTAATGAATACTACAGCCTATGCCAGAAAATTGCTTGTGCAGGTCTACGTTTTGGTATAACCACGGTACCTCCCTATATTCGGTATTTTGATGATTTTAGCCACATTATTCATTAATTTGTTTCAAGTTTCGCTTTTGAATATCGTAATGGCTTATGACAACAGTTTCCTATGCAGATCCAGGTCGTCGTATGTACCTTTATATAGCGGCTACATTCAATGGTTTTAAGAAATTTTACGGATTTTTTTTTATTGACAAACTCTTTCCAAATTGAGGACGGCATTTGTTTGCTTGTTTTAACATAATCCTTCAAATTTTGTAAAAATCGCTTCAGGATTGGATAAGCCTCACATACATTAGTTCCCTCTTGATCAAATTATAACTTCTCTAAAGCCAAAGGTTGATAGGTGGTATGATCTATTTTAAATTTTAGGGGACGGACCCGGATACCCTGATATTTTACCCAAAATTCCAGGTCCAAGAGCTGTGCCTACCTGAACAGCATGTGCTGAACATAACCGGTTCGTCTGGGTTCAAAGACACATATCTCTGAATCCAAGAAAGGCAATAACACATATTGTAGCATTTTGGAAAGGTTATAATGTCACCTATAATTTGGCATACATTTTGGGCACTCCAAAATTTGGGCCTTTTCCGACTTTTGAGGATTTTTTTTAAAAAATCAGGGTCCAAAAAAATCATAAATTTTAATACGACTCCGGAAACGTTTCAAATGATACCAACATTGTCGGTTTAGTATTTCAGAGTCTGACCCGGGTCTTATACATGGAAATTCTGGTCAAATAAGCGGATATCCGGGTCCGTACCCGGACCCTGTGAAAAAGATCTGCCAATAGAACTTGAGTCGAACCTGGAGAGTTTCTAGTGTATAATTCGCATATGCTAATTTGCAATATGTTCGAAATATATACTACTTTCCAGAGAACGGCCCTTGTAAGCCATTATCCAAACCAAATATGCCTGATGAGCCGCTTAACCAACGGCGAAACGCGTCGCATAGTGGTGAGTGTGTGATAGTGTCTATCTGGCTTTCCTTTTCACTGCAAATTTCAGATCATTAAGCTCGTCTCGAAAGAGAAAACAAACACATAAATCATAAAACATATGATCTTCGCCTTAACAAGGCAAAACTCAAAAATTCAGCCGAGCCTGGCTGTGGGATTTGAACCGCGGACCTCGGTGTGCAGCCAACTAGAAGTTGCCGTCTCTACGTTCAGAGCCATTAACCCGTCTTCCTAAAGCAGCACTAAAACAAGTGTATGCATTGGAAGCAATGTAGTTGTTGTGGACAAAAAATCCATCACTACAAAAACAAAAAAACTTTGCTGTGAAAAAGATCTGCCAATAGAACTTGAGTCGAACCTGGAGAGTTTCTAGTGTATAATTCGCATATGCTAATTTGCAATATGTTCGAAATATATACTACTTTCCAGAGAACGGCCCTTGTAAGCCATTATCCACACCAAATATGCCTGATGAGCCGCTTAACCAACGGCGAAACGCGTCGCATAGTGGTGAGTGTGTGATAGTGTCTATCTGGCTTTCCTTTTCACTGCAAATTTCAGATCATTAAGCTCGTCTCGAAAGAGAAAACAAACACATAAATCATAAAACATATGATCTTCGCCTTAACAAGGCAAAACTCAAAAAACGATTTAATTTCCAAGTTTGGTGCGAGAATTATAATTTCCCTTTGGAATTTCCCATGGATATCCTGCCTAATTTGCTCCCTCTTGGTGTCGAATTCGGCTAAAACTTCAGACTTACATGCGACCCTGTGGTCCAAAAACACGTCAACCAATTCTTATAACTTGCGGTCAGAAATCAGGCCGAATACGCATCCAAAATCGCAAGTTTCATCCGTCTTTCGGTTCAAAGTCGTAACAAACGCCGAAAATTTGGTTCACTGGGCATTCACACAAGTTGTTGTTGAGATTGCAAAGTCTCTCAAAGAATCTGAAGCAGCAGAAGCTTTATTTGGTGTTCATTTCATTCGTAACATGTCTTAGGGAGATAAAATAGATATCATGTCTTGACACCCACGCACACACACATTCATACACGTATTAATTTATTTCTAAACAGCCAAACAATTCACACCTTCACACTCACACACCCACAGAATCACACAACCAAAATAGAAATAAGGGCTGGCACATAACCAAAAGCAAAAGATACAAAAAAATAACTGTCATCATAAATCTTGGCCCCTCTTAACTTACCTGATATCATCAAGACAGCTACGCTGAAAATCTCCCAACACCTCAAAGGTCTTGATGCCGGTATACTCTGCCTTGCCACCGGCATAAACACCCTCCTGCTTATCAATGGACAGCCACTGATGTCCCACATAATTAAATGTTTCGTTATAGCGACGACCCTCACCCCCATCCAATTCCATGAGGGCTGCCGAACCGTAACGGCTAACCTTAACCACATGCCATTGGCCATCGTTGACCGCAATGGCGGACAAGGCCAAATGATGTTCCTCAGCCTTTAGCGAGTTGAGATTGTAACGAAAATGTAATCTCCCCTGGCTCAGCTCCAGTATGGCATATTCTCGTTGATGTTGATCGGATACCCGGAATATCTCACCGCTCATTTCTCGGGTACGGAAGCGCAATTGTAGTTGGGTGGTAAAACGATCAGGTTCAAATGATAAGGCAAATTTTACATAGCTCTGGGGTTTGAATGTGGTCGGTATGGTGGGTATGTTACACATGGGTCCCGTCCAGCCGGGCTGGCAATGGCACTTTGCCTGCACCAAACTGGCCACACAGTTGCCTTGCTCCCAACAGCGGGCTGTGTGATCTGTTTTCAGGCAAACCTCATCTGTTTGCGGACAACCCGGATAACTGTTATGGGCCAGGGCTGGGAAGGCCAAATCATAATGCTCCGAATTGTGTATGACATTGCGTATACAGCCATCAAATCCCTTGGAGGTAAAGGCATATTGCCAGCGGAAGAGCGATTGATCGAAATGTTGCCGATACAGGCCACCAATTTGCAGGGGTGTATTTAAATTCAAGGCTTCATTGAAGGGTGGTATGGCTCCCCGGGCCTGGCAGGAATTGTCATCGAATTCCGGTGCTGAGCCATCTTCCATTTCGAAAACATCGGCAGAACGGCAAAAATCAACCACCATGCGTACATTCTCGGAATCCCAAAACAGGTCGAGGCGATGCCACACTCCATCATCCAGGGTTTTCTTGGTTTTCACCCGCAATTCCAGGGTACCTGAACCGAAATCAATCAGCAGCCTTGGATAGCCCTGCTCCAATTCCACGGCCACAAAATCGCTAAGGACCATACCCTCCACCTTGGGTGGCACAATGGGCCCGTTATACAGAATCAAACCATCTGCCTCTTTGGTTATGAATTCCAAACTTAGATGGGATTCCTCGCACAGCTGTAGCGGGGGATACCAGGCCCAGCCATTGCCCTTGAAACTACGAGTATTTTGCTGGCACCTTGGACCATTATAGCCAATGGGACAAGCCACACATTTGGGCCCATTGCGGGTGTCCACACAACGCCCGCCATTGAAACAGTGCAGCGTACGACAGGAGCTCTCCCGACTAAAGTTGCGAGCCCTACACACACACTCCGCCCTGATGTCCAGCCGCACACCCACCAAAGCTGTTTTATTTACATTGACCGTGTGTGGCAGCTTATTAACTTCCACCCGATTCGAACACGAACCCGGACACTTCTTCTGCTCCAGCAGACACTCATCAATGCCCACCATGGTTATGTTCAGACCCAATTCCTTTTCAATCTCATCCCTTTGCATAAGGACCACCCCGTTGAGTCGCACCGCCTTAAAGCTGGGCTGTTGATTGGCTGGCCGGGCGGCAAAGTGTACATCCGTCACACCCTCCTCTTTGGTTTGCACACTAAACACATCCACCATGTCCCGTTCGGTGTACAAGAGCTCAGCCAATTTATCGCGAAATCGTTCCAGCTTGGAGCGCACCTGTTTGTGTTGCTTGAAATCCCATGTGCGCACAAATTCCTCATCACTTATGCCCTGCAGACGCATAGAGCCAGCCTGTTGTACTGCCTCCTGGGTAATGTCTCGCACTAGCACCGTCATATTCGCCGGCACATCCACCTGGCCCTGTTCGCGGTCATAGACCTTGAAGCGTAAATTGTAGCGGCCACGACGTGTGCCAGCCTTCATCGTCACAATGCCCGTATCGGTGTCCAATTTGAAGCGCTGATGTTCCTGTTGTTCCCAATAGTATTTCTTGTCCACCACATCCCAATCGTCCAAATCGTGTACATACACCCGGCCGATGGGTGTATCGTGTGATTGGCCCTGGTAATTGTAGACGAGCACCTCTTTGCTGCCGGGCAGCATTTTGTTGTCGTTGACATCGCCAATGATGACGGTCAGCGTGGAGGTGCCAGTCATTGCGGGTGAGCCATTGTCTTTGATTTCGATGGGTATGAGGTAGGCTTTTTGTTTTTCGCGGTCGAAGGGACGCAGCGATGAGATGATGGCAGCGCCATTGCCACCATCGGCTCCTGGAGCAGCCAAGAAGGGTTTCCGAAAGACGATATGAAGCCATTGATGAGGGATGATTGTTGGTTGGTTCGATGGTTGCCAAAAGTGATGTTTCGTTTCGTTTCGTCGTTATTTCAACAAAAATCAGTTAATTTGTTTGATTGGCGTAATTGGATGGCAAACGGTGTATATCAATTGCAAACCGGCAGCCAGCCACGCACAGACGACGCCATACACATTTTTATTGAAATATTGTTTCAAACGTTGTTGTCAGGGTTGTTGTTGTTGGTGGTGGATACATGCAAAGAAAAAAGAACAATTTGTTAACAAGAGAAACTTTAATCAATTCGTAATTGAGTTGCGACTAAAAGTATGCAACATTTAATTGATACTCCTAAAAGTAGGCAACATTTAATAACAATTTCATTCATTCATTCGACAAAGAGCAAAAATTTTCTGCAATTTCAATAAAAGCCTTCTTGATTAAACTTTTGCTCACACAATTTCACAAGTGCTTAATAATGAAAGCCAATTTGCAAAACATTTTCATTCGAATGAAAATGGAGCACAGTGTTGTTTTGTTTCGCTTGTTTGTTCATTTCGGCAGGTGTGAACTTTTTTCTCTCTCTCTACTGTTTGGCTCACATTGTTGCCATCTTTTGTAGAATTCCCATTAAAATTAATTAAATTGACATTCTCATATAAACGCGCAAAGCCATTAACACAATTTAATGTTTTTTTTTTGTTTTATTTCAAGGAATGTTTTTTTGAAAAATTTTCAAATAAAAAAAAAAATTCGCACATCAAACGGAATTTGTAATGCCACGCCGCCAAAGTCAAAAGCTAACCAAATATTTATCGCTGCTAATTCAAAGAAAAACAATAAATTTTACTGCACTTTGCAAATAAACCAGGGAAGAGAAAAAAACAGCACATTTTAATCTTCATTTTATGGCCACATTTGGATATGTCACGCAAAAAAAAAAAAAGAAACGATTCCGGCTTATCTGATTATTATTTCAAACGTAAACACCGGGAAAAAGATAAACCATAAATTGTGGATATCATTGAGAGAAAAATACCTGGAAATGCATTGTGCTATGAATTAAGTGGATGTTTTTGTCGTCCATAAATATTTACGCATTTAATTGAAATGGGTCACAGTTGAGAAGGGGAATATTTTGTTCTTTTTTTATCAAAGTTTAATTTTTGCGAATGTTGAAAAATCATAAATTTCAAGTAAAATGGGGATTAAGGAGCAAATTTCGGAAATATGCAAATTTTTGTTTTTGTATGAAATTTGTAATTTTTTCAAACATCCTATATCTAAATGACAAAATGTACCTCACTGATGACTGTTTGCTACCCATAATACTTTTCAAGGGGCGCGTGAAATTTAATTAAAATATAGCGAATCGTAATAATTTCTCTGAGATTTTTGGCCACTTATCTCTTATATCCCTAACAAGAGTTTAAATTAAAACAAAAAAAATTGTAAAAATTGAGACAGGTGTGATAATTGACTGTATTCGTCAGGTACCTCGCCTGTAGTGGATAAACATTTTAACAGTAAATTAATATTAATTATTGATATGAGTGTCCGATTTTATTTTCGCACAACCCAATAATTGTGTGATTATCAGATTATGGAAGAAAATATAATATTTCTGAACAAGCGATTACCCTTGGAGTGTCGTTACAAATTATAGTCCATGTTTATTTGTAACCAGGCTACTATCGAAAATAGGGTCAGAATAGAACCTAATGTTTTTGGAGATGATTAATTCCTTTAAAGGTCACAATTATACACCAATCGACCAGAAATTTTGCATGGGGAAACAGTTAAAGACAGGGCAGTTTGGATGATTCTCGAACAATGTTGAAATGATCCATAAAATTTGTGCAAAAAAAAATGATACAAAAATGTCCTTAGAATCGCAAATATTTTTAAAACCGGCGATATCGCAAATATACGAAGGTATTACTTCTGACAGTTACATTGATGCTGAGAGACAAGGTAACGAATCTATATATAAAAGAGTAGTGCAACAACTGACTGACTAAGCTATAATCAACTGCCAGAAAAAACGGCTGAAGCTAGAATCTTGGTCCGTATGCATGTTTTACGGCTGGGTTTTTGGAAATTCGTACTAAAAGAGTGCGAAATGTCCTAAAAATTTAATACTTTGTATTGGGAGAGCCACTAATTGAGTGCATGATAGATGTAACAAAGGATTTTTGGAAATTCGAAGTCTTTAAAGTTACGAAAAGTTCTGAAATGGTACCAGTTTCTCTTATTTTGTGAATAGCTCTATCTAACTCCAACTCTATCCAACAACTTGAAATTTGGTATGAGAATCAACGTTGGAAAGTAAGTTTAATATACGGCGGTGGTCTTGGAAATGTGTGCTAAAGGTTTGAACAGTACTGAATGGTACTAAATTAGAAACAGTTTGGCTTAGGATGAATGGAACTGGAATTTGGTAATTTTGTTTTGGGTTTTTTTTTTTTTGATGGTTTTGGAAATGGCTTCGACAAGTGCACAAATAGTACTTTAAAGTACTACATTACAATTTGATATTGAGTTAGCGGATAGTTCTTGAAATCTGAAATTTGGTATTGGGGTCGCTGGACATATAGAGGTGGCTCCCGAAATGTGTACAATAATTATACGAAAAGTACTAAAATTTACTAAACTGGGCATTGGTTAAAAAAATTGAGCTGAAATCCTAAAATTTTATATTGAGGCTTATCTTGGTGTCTGGAATTGAGATATAGAGGTGGTTTTAGAAATGTGTTATATAATTGTTCAAAAAGTAGTAAATGGAACTAGATTTGGGTGGAGGGATACAACTGGCATACCGAAATTTAATATTGACATTTCTGTTAATATTTAGAAAACCATCTCCATTATTTCAGAAATTCGTAATTTCTTTCTAAAAAACGAAACATTTAAATTATAAAAAATAAACCTCCAAAGCCCGAAAATTTATTACGATGTAAGAAGTGTATATTAAAAATGTCGTCAATCTGAACAAAAGGTGAATTTTGAGTACTAACAAGTTAAAAAGCAGTAAGTTCGGCCGGGCCGAACTTAGAATACCCTCCACCATTTGGAACGAATTTGGAAATTTTAAAAAATAAAATCCGTTAAAAGTTCTGTTAAAAATCTTAAAAAAATACCGAATATAGACGTTATATTGGGGTCTATACGACACAAGCATTGTTTATCATAAGCCATTACCATATTCAAATTTGAAACGTGAAATAAACGGTGAATATTGTAGCTAAAATCATCAAAATACCGTATGTAGGGAGGTACCGTTATATCGGAGCTATACGAATGCCTGGACCTGCATCGATAATTCTCTGTCACAGGCTGTAGCATTCATTACGAACTTCAAATACGACATCTCAAACAATTTCGGTGAGTATTGTACCTAAAATCGTCGAAATACCAAATATAGGGAGGTACTGATATATAGGGCCTATACGAAGACGTGGACCGCCATAGACAATTTTCTGTGACAGACTGTTGTTCCCATTACGAACTCTATATACGTAGTTTGAAACTACTAATTATATGGGGGCTATTTGAAAACGTGGACCAACATGGCCTATTTACGAACTTAACCTGCCTACTGTCAAAATAAACTTGTGTGCAAAATTGTAGCCTTCTGTCTCAGTTCGTTCGAAAGATAGCGTGATTACAACAGACAGGCGGCATACGGACATCGCTAAATCAACTACAGCCCACTCAAGAAGACTGCTATGTCTCCATAATGGATGTGGTGTTAAAAATCAAATCAACCTGCAAATTGGGAATCTTCTTATTAGATAATATAAACAACTTCCTATAACTATACAGTATTATTGTTAAAGCTAAATATCGTATCGTCAGGTCAGTCCATTCAATTTATAATTTCTAGATGGCCCACAAACTTTATGGCCCTCGAAATAGTGGTCATAGATTTACTATGCTATGTATTGAGACAATCGCCGATTTGAGAAAATCTACACACGTTGCACAGTGGTCGAGGTCGTATGGGAACAGCGGCCAAAAATACTTTCAGTGCAGATATCAATATGATTCTTTGGTTATGGTACCTTGATGGGATAAAAATTAAAAATGTGACAAAATGGATATGGTCGATGCATGTTTTGGCATGGTCCCCTTACAACGTACCTCCCGATAAGGGTTATTTGCCCAATTTTTGTCACATTTTACACTAGATTGTTCTGTTATTTGACATTTTACGTTCTAAAGAGCTAAAAAATAGTCTTACTGAAAATTATTTGGAACGGCCCGCCTTCAGGTAGAGTCCCTCTGTAAAGGTACCTCCAAAAATAGAAGTATTTTGTTATATAAATCCCAGGTTGCCCATATTCGACGGACCTTTGGGCCCATTCCAATCGACGAGGCTTGTCCACAGGCAACATTATTTGCGTCAATTGAATTTTGTACGGGAACAAATGCAAATCAATGCGAATAATCCGTTGTAATGTGGACCGAGCCATGCCCAACTGCTGAGAACGGCGTTTTTCGGATGTTCTTGGGAACCTCTCAACACTGGCTCGTACGGCAGCGATATTCTCGGCCGATCGCCTTGGTCGACTTTTATATGGCCTCTTCGGATTAGAAAGAGCCTTACCAGTCGAAAATTTTTCGTATAAACGCTTAATGGTGTTCTTGGAAGGCACACTTCTCACATTTTTTAATGTTTTAAAAGCACGTTGAGTTTTCACAATTGACTTCTTCTGTTGAATGTAAATTTCAACTATTACAGAGCGCTCGCGTGGCGTGTATTGGTTCATGGTAAAAATCTGCTTGGACTGACGCTTCAAACGCGGTATGTCATTAAGCGATGTGACATCTCTGTCAAAAGTTATGGCGTTGCCAGATGGGTCCGTCGAATATGGGCAACCCTGTATTAAAATTTTATTAGCTGTGGGTGAAAGATAGTGCCATGGATATCTATTTGTTAACTCTTTAGCCGTTTCCAGTGCAAAGGCCTTAAATTTTTGGACATTAATATTATACCCAGAAGACAATACAGGCAACATTATTGAACACCCCTCAATTATATCCTTATCAATCCCAAACAACAAAAACATATTCTATGTCACTAGCACCATAGAACTGACAAAATTGGAGCCAAGCCACTTCAGTATATTGGGCATAACATATAAATCTGACAAAATCTGAAAGTTAAATTAGCACTTCTTGAATCTTAGGACCATTACTAATGGCGTGAAAAAAGTCACATTGGAGGATTCAGGGGGGAAAAGAATTAAAACTTTAACTGAAATCCAATTTTATTTTCAAAATTAATCTTAAAGGCAACTCAGAACACTCACATCGTCTATATTATACCTAACTACTAAACACACAAATTACTGCACTAAAAATAAGTCAAAACCTTGCTTTTCAATAATTATACCAAGATTTGTCATTTTAAAATGTATTTAATTTTGTAATACAGATCTATTTTTACTCCACTTTTTCACTGATCCCACTGAAAAAAAACCAACTAACTACATTTTCTCTTTTTTAATGCTATTTTCGAAGTGTCCCGTTAGAATGAAGCCAAGATTATTATGTTTTCTAAAAAGCTTAACCTCTTAAGAGTTCATGTGTACACATTTGACAATAAATATCTGATTTTCATTTTTTGAATTTTGGCCAATGGCAGCGACCACTGTGCGTTGGTAAGCCCGCTCGTTTATCCATATTAATTTGCAATCATGGTATAGGTTGCAATTATGATCCGATACTCGAAATTTTTGTTGGGCTAGGTTCGGGCCTGTTGTTTTTGCAGATGTTTGATTGGTTAAGCAGTTTCTCTGTAGGTCTCAATTGTAGACCACTACGCACTGAATTTAGCGTGGGGAAAGAGTTAAAGGCAGCGTAGAAGCCTTCCAGTTTGAATGATCCTCGGATAATGTTGAGAGGGTGAATAAACCACAACAGAAATACAAGCCAAGATTTTTTTATTTTTGGTTAAAACTAATCTGTTAAAGCTATATCTTCAAATATCGTTGCTATGAAGTGAATATTATGTCTTTAGTATATACCCAATATTTTGCACCGGAAATCCTTGTTATGTAGTGATTTATAGGGATTTGGCTGGCTTAGATATAAAATCGGATGAGACATATGTGTGGAAGCTATACCAAAATTTAACTTACTTGATTCTAGGCACAATTCGATAGTCTCTGTCGAAAATAATTTTATTTGGCCTAATATTACACATTTGGCGAACAATATACTTAAAATCGAACGAAGATATATATATATTATTTTTTTCAGTATAACTTTCAATATTGAATTTTTTGGCTGCTTGTGAACCAAAAGTAAAGTTCTCTCCATATTTAAATTGTATTAATTATACGCCCATCTGCATTTTATTAATATATATTTGGTATATTTCTGATATCTTTCATTTAGTAATTTTTAATATTCACAACTCTCCCCTCGTCCCCTCTTGGTTTTCTTCTAAAAAACTAATGGGAAAATTTCGCCTTCGTCCTCCTGAAGCACACACATATTTCCATCTCATATTTGACGGTTTTTATTTGTTTCGAACTATTTCAGCATTCCTCTACGGATGCCTGAAACAATTTCACGATTTAATATATACACAAATGTATACAAAATGATAATAAAATTAAAATATTTTCATTCAAAACATTACTTTAACGAAAATATGTCATAAGTAATCCTCTTAAAAGTTTTCCCAAAAAACGAAAATATTTGCGTATAATCAAATTATACAAATGCAATGTAAATAAAAAATATGCACAGAATGTTATTTTTTTCGGAGGAGGAGAAGAAAAAAAAAATACACATATTTTTTAAATTCTGTAATATCAGATTAGAATAATATGCTTTGGAATTTATTTCCAAAAATAACGAAATTGCATTTTTGCTCGTTTATTAAAGAAAATATTGTCGCTCGTAAACTTTAAATACATTCTTAAGTCTTTTAGTCAGCATTTAAAAGTTTGATAACATTTCATGGTGACTTGTTGCTGCTATTACGAAATTTAACAAAGTTATTAGAAACAATTGTTATTTCTCCTGTTTTTTTTTTTTTTTTTTTTTCATTTGTCAAGAAAATTGATTGTTTTATGGCAAAAACAATAAAAGAGGCCATATAAAATTGCTGTTGTAAGGGGACATTGGAATAGGTAACACAGGCCTGTCCTTCATAAAATATATCTTGTTTCCAAAGATGTAAGTATTCTTGGAATTCTGTGAGGAGGCTTATAAAATGTTGTAAACATTTCGTATTAGCAACGACTTTGAAAAGTCAAAGAGCAACATTTTCAACAACATTTCAAGGCCAAAAGTTAAGTGTCATCGAAAGAACCGGAAGTAGACAGTAGCCAGCCTTGTTGTGGACATTGTAAATGTGCCACAATGACATTGTAAAAGTTTTATGAAATGTCAGCTGCTTATTTTCCAAATATAATAAGATAAGACATAAAACCTAGGAAAACAATACGCCAATCATGGGGACAGTGTTTCAAAGTAATTTACGAGCATTCAGGTTTTGTAGGAAGGGAGATGGGTGGATGAATAGAGATAATTGACGAGCTATTTTGAGAATATTCTTACATTGATAGATATTTTTTTATGGGTGAAGGTCTATGGGAACGCTGATATTTAATTCGCAAAAATTTTCCTTTGCCCCAATCATTTACAGGATGAGATAAAAAAGGCAACAAAGTCAAACGCCATAATTTTTATATCTTCCACCACACTATGGAGGGTATATTAAGTTTGTCATTCCGTTTGTAGCTCCTCGAAAATATATATATTCTTGATCAGCGTAAAATTCTAAGACGATTTAGCCATGTCCGTCTATCTGTTGTAATCACGCTATCTTTCGAACGAATTGAGATAGAAGTAGACTGGTTTAATTCGTAAATGGGCCATGTAGGTCCACATTTTCATATAGCCCTCATATAACGGTACCTCCCGATATTCGGTATTTTTATGATTTTAACGACATTATTCACGGGAATTGTTTCAAATTTGGTACTTGAAGTTCGTAATGGATACTACAGCCTAAGACAGAAAATTATCTGGGCAGGTCCACGTCTTCGTATAGCCCCCATATAACGGTACCTCCCAATATTCGGTACTTTAATGATTTTAGCGACATTATTCACAGGAATGGTTTCAACTTTAGTATTTGAATCTCGAAATGGATACTACAGTCTGTGACAGGAAATTGTCTATGCAGGTCCAAGTCTTCGTATAGCCCCAAAATAACGGTATCTCCTAATATTCGGTATTTTGATGATTTTAGTGTCATTATTTAGCGGAATGATTTCAAATTACGTATTTAGAGTTCGTTATAGGAACTACAGTCTGTAGCAGAAAATTGTCTATGCAGATCCAAATCTTCGTATAGGCTCCATATATCAGTACCTCCCTATATTCGGTATTTTAACGAGTTTAGGTACAAAACTCACCGAAATTGTTCGATATTTCGTATTTGAAGTTCGTAAAAAATGCTACAGCCTGTGACAAAAAATTGTCTATGCTGGTGCAGGTCTTTGCACAGCTTCGATATAACGGTACCTCCCTATATACGATATTTTGATGATATTAGCTACATTATTCACTGAATATATTTCGAATTCGAATATGGTAATGGCTTATGACAAACAATGCCCATGTAGGTCCACGTCGTATAGACCCCAATATAACGGCTGTATTCGTTTTTTTTTTTTTTTAATTTTAACAGAATTTTTTAAAGATTTTATTTTTTGAAAATTTCCAAATTCGTTCCAAATGGTGGAGGGTATTCAAAGTTCGGCCCGGCCGAACTTACTGCTTTTTAACTTGTTTTTTTTTAATTTTATTGAATGAAATCAAAGAATGTCGGAAATAGCGCCAGATTTTAGAATAAGTTTAGATTTGTTCGAATTAGTCACCTTTGGCACGAATAATATCATCACACACTGCCCGAATGTTGCTCTGCGGTATTTTGGCCCATTCCCGGCGAAGCGCTTGCTTGAGGGGATCGACACTTCGGTATTTTTTTAGTGTCAACCTTGCTTTCCAAAATACTCTAGACACAATAGTCCAAAGGATTGTTATCCGTAGATTTTGGTGATCATTGTGCGCTGGAAATGAAGAGAGGAACCTCATTTTGTAACCATTGGTGGCGCTTGCTGGGGACGATGGTGCTGAGTCTTTTAGAATGTCCAAGTTTTGCGGCCAAAATTTTTGCATGCCTAAGGCTTTAATACACCCTCTAGAATATTTTCGCGACAATATTCGTAATTTATTCTGATAGCACGAATAGTGACCATCGGCTGTTATGGCGGCCCATAAAATCACCATGACCGGCGCTTGAGTTCTGGTGGCTCACCGAAGGTGCACATTTTCAGCTGACCTCTTTGGCAAGTAAACACGATCATTTTGCTTGCTTACAAACAGCTGGACAACGAATGTTTTCTCATCGGAGAAAATCAAATTCGGCAATTCCCCACTTTCGGCCAAGCGAAGCAACTCTTAAGCTCTTTTGAGTCTATTTTCTTTCTGTTGCGGTGTAAGTTCTTGCACTTTTTCGAATTTCAATGGCTCTATCCCGAGCTCATTTTTCAATATATGCCGAATGGAATATTGCGATAGGTTCAGCTCACAAGCCATTTTTCGGCCACGCGGGTTTCGATCAAGTCGTTTCTTTACTTTTCGAACCATTTCTGCTGATGTGGCTGCTTTCTTCCGTCCACTTCCTTGACATTGGGCTATGCTTCCAGTATCACGGTAACGAGCGATGGTACAAGACACAAAAGATTTATTCACATTTAAATGCTGGAGTGCTCTAACGATAGCCCATTTGTGGGTTTCCAGCCAAATATAAAGAAATCACGCTTGAATTCCAATACGAATAACTTTTGCTGTGGAAAATTCTCACCAAAATGCTTTGCAACGCTTATAAATAATATAATGAGTTGTAACTGGAATAATTTTTACAGCTGTCCGACGAGTGGCTTACAAATGCCAGCAGTCTGAATTTGGTCGCAGGTTTTTCATCTCACCCTGAATTTCAATTTCTTTGTGGATTTAAAAAATATAACAATTTCTTCTTTTTTTATCACTGTCCCTTAATTATTGTTTCTAAAAAAAAAAAAACATTTCTCTCATTCCCGATCTATCAATGAAAAGCTTTTAATTACCCATCGAAGATGGCAAAACTTTAGGCGAAGCCAACGAACATGTCCTTATTTATATTCTTGGAATATTTATTTCAACACATTTCGTTATGTATTTATGACGCTCCCAGCCATGTCAGCAGAGCCCAAGAAAATGAGAAACTTTTTCAATTTTAATTGAAATACAAATTGTAATTAAATTGCTTTTTAATCACAACACCATTGTGGTAAATAGAATTGAACAACAGGGGGAAAAAAAAACAAAATTCACAATTTGTGCAGACCACCAAGTTCTCTGGCTAGTCACAGAGCACACCACAGCATCACTCAACTGTAGCAAAATATTTATTTATTTATTTTTTCTACATTTAATTTATAACATTTCATTTTTTTGTTGGTGAAAATAGAAAGCAACAGTTTGCAAAGTTTTCAGCACGTCAATAAATGAAATAAATATCGGAATAACGGCGATGCAATTAAATGGAGATAAAAATGTATTTTGTTGGCACTGTGGAAATTGGTCATAACAATGTCGTTATTAATAACGAAGGGAGGAGAAGACATTTTATGTTTGGAGTTGGGGTTTTACTTGGTTTGGCTTTTGGTTTGGAAATAGTAGGAGAAAGTGGACCAATAAAAATTGGGAGAAAAGAATCTGGAAATCATAAATTCTACATTTAATACCCTCCGCCATGGACCAAAGAAAACATTTGAAAATAACACTAAAGATAATCATAATTCGAACGAGTTACGTCTGAAATTCCAAATACCAGTAAAATTCAGTTATGGCATTTAAAATACAATTAAGAGGGCGGTATCGATACATCGATACATAGACTGTACCAAAACACACAGATCATTTTCTGCCAAAGTGGTTGTTCTCTAATGCTAGGTTTAAAAACCTAATTTGAAACAATCCAATTGAAAAATGTTGGTAACATCGTCAAAATACCGAAAATTGGGAGGGTTATATAAATGGAATGAAACGTGGAGATGTATAAATAATTTTCTCTCTGAGGGTTGGCTGTCCAATTACAACTTTAAATACCGAAGATCAAAAAAATCCCTTTAAAACTAGTTAAAAACTGTCAGTCGGTTTTGCCACAGATGTATGCCCCCAGACAACGTTCGATTATTTAAATATACTTTGATTTCTGTTATGGTTATTCAAATTGTTGATCCTCTATAGAGTAGGTTCCAAAGGAATAGGCCAATATAAATACATATGATATAGAACAGTGTTGGCGTGTTTGTTTAAAAAGAAAACTAGGGAACTGATACGGATTGGTAGCCCTTCCCGAAACCTAGGTATTCCTTCCCTTACCCCCTGGTAAACATTACCATCATTCTGCACTAATAAACAAACGTTATTTTAATAAAAACAAAAATAATGGGATTAAGTCTGACCATTTTGCAACAACTAAATTGATTGAACCTATATTGGATACATCCTTCACTTTATATGAGATATATGATAATTTTTAGAAAATGTTAAAAGTGTGGGTAAGTTACCAAATATAATCGATCGAAGTATTCCATTTTCATACTTCATCTAATGCAGATAAAAACATTGGTATGGGCAAAATTACAAAAAAAATCGAACATTTACAGGGTGAGACGAAAAAACTGCAACCAACTTCAGACTGCTGTCATATCTAAGCCACTCGTCCGACAGCTGGTAAAATTATTCCAGTGACAGCTCATTACATTGTTTACAAGCGTGCAAAAGCATTTTGGTGAGAATTTTCCACAAAAAGTTATTCGTGATGGAATTCAAGCGTGATAGAGTGAATTAGTTATATTTGGCTGGAAAACCACAAGTGGCTATCGTTAGAGCACTCCAGCATTTAATGTGAATAATGTGAATAAATCGTTTGTGTCTCGTACCATCGCTCGTTACCGTGATACTGGTAGCGTAGCCCGACATCAAGAAAGTGGACGGAAGAAAACAGCAACATCAGCAGAAATGGTTCGATATGTAAAGAAGCGACTGGTCGAAAACCGCGTCGCAGTGGCCAAAAAATGGCTCGTGAGCTGAGCATATCGCAATATTCCATTCAATATTAGAATATTGAAAAATGAGCTCGGGGTAAAGCCATGAAATTCCAAAAAGTGCAAGAACTAACACCGCAAGAGAAAGAAAATAAACTCAAAAGAGCTAAAGAGTTGCCTCGCTTGGCCGAAAGTGGTGAACTGTCGAATTTGGTTTTCTCCGATGAGAAAACATTCGCTCTTCGCTTTGGTTCATCGAACGTGGCATCAGAATAAATGCCGAATATTATCGCGAAAATATTCTGGAAGGTGTATCAAAGAATTGGGCATGCAAACATTTTGGCCGCAGACCTTGGACCATCACACTCAGCACCCGCCAACCAAAAATGGTTACAAAATGGGGTTCCTCGATTTATTTCCTCCCCACAATGGCCAACAAAATCTCCGGATACCAATCCATTGGACTATTTTGTCTGGAGTAATTTGAAAAGCAAGGTTAGCACTAAAAAAAACCAAAGTGTCGATCTCCTCAAACAAGCGCTTCGCCGGGAATGGCCAAAATACCGCAGAGCAACATTCATGCAGCGTGTGACGGTTTCGTTGGCCGTTTGAAGGCCATCATTCGTGCCAAAGGTGGCCAATTCAAATAAATCTAAACTTATTTTAACATTTGATGCTATTTCTGACATTTTTTTGCTTTCATTCAACAAAATTAAAACCAGTAAGGAAAGTCTTAAAGTCGGGCGGGGCCGACTTTATGATACCCTACACCACTTTGCTAATTTAGTAGAGGTCCGCATAACAATTAAAAGTTTTTATGGGAGAATTCAATCATACACGCTATGATTAAAATTATAATTTAAAGTTCAAAGGACTTAATATACCGAAGCATTTGTACCTTTTAAAAATCGGAAATCGGATAAAAATATGTATGGGAGCTATATCCAAATCGGAACCGATCTCGATAAAATTTGGCAAAGATATTTCTTAGCTGTATTTGATATATTTCCTAAAATATTTTTGTTACAGAGTGCATAGTACGGCTGTGGGTAACAAATCGGATAAACAGTATATAGGAGCTATAGCTATATCTGAACCGATCTTCACCAAATTTGACATACTAGCTTCTAGACTCAACTCAGTCGTAAGTGCCAAATTTCATTCCATTTGGGCAAATATTAGACGTTTGGTGCACAATAAAAGCTAAATAGGACGAACTTATATATGGGAGCTATATCCAAATCTGAACCCATCTCGATTTCTGAGCTGCATTTGATCTATTTCCCCAAATATTGATGTTACAGAATGCATATTACGGCTGCGGAAGACAGAAATAACAAATCGGATGAACAATATATATGGGAGCTGTAGCTATATCTGAACCGATTTCGATAAAATTTGGCATACTTATTTTCAGGTCCAATCTGATCGTACGTCAAAATTCCATACTATTCGGACTGTTATTACACGTTTGGTGCACAATAAAAGGCAAATCGGACGAAGATATATATGGGAGCTATATCTAAATGTTGACCGATTATCTGCAATTTCAATAGAGTTCGTCGGGCCAAACAAATGATTTGTGCAAAATTTCATCTGGATAGGGCAATAAATGCGAACTGTACCTTGTTTACAAAAATACATGGACAGACAGACATACGAACGGACAGACATGCATAAATCGACTCAGAATGTGATTATATGCAGATCATCAAAAGGAACTTTTGCCCGTTACAAACAAATGCACAAAGACATAATACCCTGACCTTGACCTTGTGTTGTAGGGTATAAAAAATAAAAATTGTGGTGTTTGACTTTGTTGCCGTTTTTTTATCTCAACCTGTGTTCCAACTTTATACCAGACCTTGGGTTAATAAAAAGATTGTGACATCACATTTTATAAAAGTTATAATTATTTAATGGAGTGACCCCATATTGCCTATTTTCGCACCTGACCTAGCACTCATACAAATATTTGGATTTGCAAAGTTGGAGCAAAATCGGAATTTCCTTTGTCTTTCTATACAGCATTTTTTGTGTGAAGGAGTTTACCGATATTGCCCATCTCCGAACTCGATCTAAGTTTGATAAAAATATATCGATGTGCCAAGTTTGGATCAAATCGAATACTGCATTCGAGAGTTATCGTGCGAACCAGCAGACAGAAAGACGGACGGACATAGCTTCAAACCGGCTTCAAATGTCCTGAAACAGGTCCAAAGAGACCTAGAGTCTAAAACCGTTTTTTCGACTAGGCAAATGATATATAAACCTTCTGTAGCTATATGACTGAGGTTATAACAAAATGACTGGTTTACTAAATGGTTGATCAACGCCCAGACGAAACGGCTGAAATTGGGATTACTGATTTTTCAGTTGTACTAGAGGTCATAATTATAAATCTATCGACCCGGAATTTGGCGTGGTGATAGGATTTAGGACTGGGCAGGGCTCCCTATTTGTATATGGTCATCGAATAATATTTAGCGGGTGAAACAGACCACAAATTTTATGAAACGATATGACATAGAATCTTATGCTGATCAAAAATATTATATACATTGTGGATTCTAAAGGAGTTACAAACGAATTGACAAACTTAATATACTCCCCATACTACGACGGAGGGTATACAAATCTACGTCTAATATGGTCATAGAAAAACATTTCTAAGGCATCCACGACCTTGATGACCATTAAAAAACAGCTTCTTATAAAAGAGCGTCCTTAATGACATTTAAGGTCCACTTATTTCCGGATTCGAAAATATCGATACAAACGGTAGTACCATTGATTGCTGTTAACTACATTACACAAAGTCTTTAAAGATAACCTAACATTTTGTTCAATTTATTCGCACATCTCCAATACATTGCTTTCCACCGCCGGCCTGCAGTCAAATATGGGCCTTATTGCTCTTTGTTACACTACTTCCACATTTTCCGCCATAAATTGTTCAATTTATTTTAATATTTTGCCGATTCATTACATCGCATCCTGCCAATTAACACAAACCATTGCCTCTTTTCGCATTCATTTAATTGCATTAAAATATGACCTTGTTTCAATATTCAATGAAAAATATATGCCCATATCTGTATATATTTTACTGAGACACACACACCCACACAAAAATCTGTTGTATCTTTTCCGGCGTCGCTCAAAATGATTGATTTTAATTAACAATTAAACATTAACTAATTGTATGAAAATACATACAAGTTTATGAAAATGACAGATATTACCGTGTCGTGTCCCTGACTATAGCCTGGCCCGGCCTTAATTACAGGTGGCCAATTTTTAGTGTACTGATAGTGAACGGGGCGGGGGACAAGGAGAGGTAACGATTTTATTGGACAAACAAAAGTGTTTTCAATTAAAATGTTACACAATTTGATTGATAGCCAAATACGAGAATGTATAAATTATATGGTTGGTGGACGACCGGCCGCATTCTGCCACAAATGAGGATAAATGGTTCAATGGAGGAGGAGGCATGAATGGGTGAGTTATTGTCTGGGCATGTGGATGGATGGGTGGATGTGTGAGGTGAATGCATGCACGTATAGATATATGTATGGAAAACTGGAAGGTAGTGGAGCAATATTGTTGATCCTGACTTTTGGGGGGTGGTATTTTGTGTCCATACACCCAAACAAACCAACACACACACAACCAAAATACTTTCACACATACCAACAATTGCTTATTTTCAATTGGCTATTTGTTCAACGTAATTGGTTTGTTTTGTTCTCATCGACAGGGGTATTCGATTAAAATCATTTGATTAATTTTTCTGCAAATGTTCAATCACCCAAAAATCAATGAAAAAAACAGGCAAAAGAGAAGAAAAATTGATGTAGGCTAAACACAATCAAAATCAATCATCATCATCGTCATCGTCATTATTTTCTGTTGCAAACTGTTGCCATTTGTGTATTTTTTTCTTTTTCAGAAATTAATTTAATGACTTGATTGTTTTCAATCCAAGGCTGGTGATTTAAAAAAAGAAAATGGAAAATAATGGTGTTAAATTGATTTTTTTTTTTTTGGAAATTCAAAATTAATTACCATATTTTAAAACAGAACTCAATAATAGGAATTTTTGGGGACTGTATGGTATATCTTTAATATTTTGGTTCCTAAGGGCATATATCTGACATGACCAAAATTTGCCTCACTGGAATACCTATCTTTAGACGATATTTGATTCAGAACATTCGATCCCGCAATGTACGTCAGTCTAAGTTGATTCAAACTAGCGTATTGTAATATGTTTATGATGCTTAGATGGAGTTCGAAAATAAAAAAATTCAGCAATTATTCCGATTTGGTTCATTTTTAATCCAGCACGCATTTCGTCCACCACAAAAGTCAAATTATTAAAAACGTTAGAATCTCAAGATCTCCGATTTGTTCACGTTTAATTCATGTGGTTATAAAACGTTGACCAAATGCTAAGATTTTTCTTTGGAATAACATGCCAAAGACTCATGTATTCTTCCAAAGGATTTTATGCCAACATCCCGTTGTTTTGCCGAAATATTTCTAAACGATTTTCTGACAAGAAATTTAAAATATCCCAGCAAGTGCCCGGTATTTCGTCAATTCTATCTTAAAAAAGGTCTAACTTAAAATGTTAAGATTTGTTTCACCAGTTCATTTTAGAACTCAAATAGAAAAAATTGTTCAATATTTCTTGGACAAAACTTCATGCATCGTACTAACTTTTCAGTTGCCTAAAATAAGCTCCCTCTCTCTTACACAGATATCAACAGTGACATCCATACCAAATTTCAGGTCTTAGCTCTATTCCTTCACCCAATACCCAATTTAGTACTACTAAGTACTTTTCGTACAATAACAGTACACATTTTCAAAACAATCACCAAATCTCATCTTCAGATCCCAACAGTGACCCTATGTCAAATTTCAGGATTGCAGCTTTTTATACCCTCCACCATACTGTGGAGGGTATATTAACTTTGTCATTCCATTTGTAACTCCTTGAAATACTCATGTCAGATCCAACAAAGTATATATATTCTTGATCAGCGTAAAATTCTAAGTCGACAGCCATGTCCGGCTGTCTGTCTGTCTGTCTGTTGTAATCACGGTATCTATCGAACGAATTGAGATAGAAGTCTAAAATTTTACACACGTATTTATTTTTCCAGTAGGCAGGTTAAGTTCGTAAATGGGCTATGCAGGTCGACGTCTTCGTATAGCCCCCATATAACGGTACCTCCCAAAATTCGGTATTTTGATGATTTTAGCGCCATTATTCACCGGAATTGTTTCAAATTACGTATTTAGAGTTCGTAATGGAAACTACAGTCTGTGACAGAAAAATGTCTATGCAGGTCCAGGTCTTCATATAGGCCCCATATATCAGTACCTCCCTATATTCGGTATTTTGACAAGTTTTCTTACAATACCCACCGAAATTGTTTGAGATATCGTATTTGACGTTAGTAATGGATGCTATGTGCCTGTTACAGAAAATTGTCTATGCTGGTCCAGGTCTTCGCACAGCTCCGATATAATGGTACCTTCCTACATACGATATTTTGATGATTTTTAGCTACATTATTCACCGTTTATTCCAAGTTTTGAATTTGATTATGGTAATGGCTAATGGCAAACAATGCCTATGTAAGTCCACGTCGTATGGACCCCAATATTACGGGAATATTCGGTATTTTCAAAATTTAACAGAATTTTTTAAGGATTTTATTTTTTTTTTTAAATTTCCAAATTCGTTCCAAATGGTGGAGGGTATTCAAAGTTTGGCCCGGCCGAACTAATTGCTTTTTAACTTGTTAATTTTACCCAATATCAAATGAAGTATCATTTAGTAAAATTATTTATATACCCAAAAACAGCTCCTTTCCACAATCACAGACACCAACAGCGACATCTATACAAAAATTTGGGATTTTAACTCTATATCTTCAACCAATACCATCTACCTTTCGTACTATTATAGGACTCATTTCCAATACCAACTCCATATCTCAATTTCAGATACCAACAGAGAGGATTCCAGCATTATTGTTTGGCCCAATTCCCAATTTAGTATCACTTAGTACTTTTCGTACAATTAAAGTACACAAAACCATTTTAGTATCTAAACAACAGATACTAACTAGTGACCTCTTTATCAAATTTTGGGATTTCAGCTCGATTCCTTCATCCAATACCAAATTTGGTATTTTTTCTAAATAATGGTATTTTTTTGTACTTTGTGTACTATTATGGGACACATTGCCAAAGCCACCTCCATGTCCTAACCATAGACATGAACAGTGACATCCATATCAAATTTCATTAATTCAGATCTTTTCTTTTCACTAATACCAAATTAAGTACCACGTAGTACCATTTTCAAAACCACCTCCATGTCTTAACCACAGACACTAAAAGTGACAATTATGTCAAAATTTATGATTTCAGCCCTTTTTCTTCGGCCAGTATGAAATTTAGATTTATTTAGCATTTAGACACATTTCCAAACCACCGCCAAATTTTAATTCCAGACACCAAGAGATACCTCATTTCGAATTTGAGTATTCCAGGCCTATCGTTTGACCAAATGCCAAATATAGTACCATTCAGTACCTATCGTACAATTATAGTACACATTTCCGAAACAACCTTCATATGTCCAGGCTACACATGAACAGCCACTCGAATACCAAATTTCAGATTTCAAGCACCCATTACCAAATTGTAACAAATATAGTACTATTTAGTACTTTTCGTGATAAATATGTAATACGTATTTGCAAAATCACCTTTTTATTACAAACCCACCACGAACGCGGACCCTTACACGAATTTCTAAATTACAGCTCCATCCATTCACCCTAAACCAAACCGTACCAAATTTAGTACCATTTAGTACAATTCGCACACATAACAAACTTTTCTAAAACCACAACCATAAACTTAATTTCTTCTCATTAATTGCTTCTCATACCAAATGTGAAGTTCTTAGCCCTTTTCGTTCATATTACACCAAATGGTACCATTTTAGAAGTTTAGTACCATTTTAGAACTTTTCGGAACCTTAAAGTTGAAATTTCCAAAAACCCTTTGGTGCGTCTATCTTGTACTCCGTTAGTGACTATCATTCCAAAATTTTGAATTCTAGCTCTGTTTGTCCAAAATTCAATTTTTAGTACTTGTCGTATGCTTTCAGTACGAATTTCAAGAACCCCAGCCTTATCACACGCGTACGTATCAATCCTTACCCTCGTGAAAATTTTCAAGATTCCACCTTTAACTGTATCGTCTAGGCGTTTAGTCAGTCAGTTATTTCACTGTATATTATGTATACCAAAATGGTACCACATTAGAAGTTTAGTACCATTTTCGGACTTTTCGCAACTTTAAAGTTGGCATTTCTAAAAATCTTTTGGTAAATCTGTCGTGCACTTCATTATTCCAAATTTCGGAATTCTAGCTTACTTCGTTTCTTCAATACAAAGTATTAATCTTTTAGTACATTTTCGTGATTTTTGCAACCTTTTGTGTGAATTTCTAAAAACCCGCATACGTAGCAAAACTAAGCTTGTGCAAAATTTCAAGATTCTAGCTTGTTTCGTCTGAGAGTTGATGCTCGGTCGTCAGTCAGTCAGTTATTTCAATACTCTTCCTAAAACTGTGATTCTAAGTTAATGTATTCTCGAGGTCAAAAGCTGAGCTTAGTATCGGTCAAAAACCCTACCGAAAATTTCCCAGCAAGAATAGCTTTTGTAAAGATTTAAACAAAATACGAACATATTTAATAATTTCTAGATTCGCATAAAAATGCCAACTAATACTCACTTCGATCATATTCCAGTTTGAAGCTCGAACGTATATCATCCCCCGCCAAGGGATCTAGGCGAAACGTAAACGGTCCCGCATTCCCTCTGGCTCGATCATCCGCATCCTTGGCGGCCACCTCGAGAATTTTACGCGGGCTAACATTTTCCGGCAGTACAGGACGATAGTCCTCCTTAAACACCGGTGCATTGTCGTTGACATCTTTTACGATTACCGTTAATGTGGCAGTTGCTGTTCGCGGTATGGCACCATCATCCACCGCGAGAATTTCCAAATGATGCCTATCCGCAGTTTCACGATCCAGTGATCTCTGTATGCTCACAGCACCCTTATCACTGATGGCAAATTGACGTTTACGATTTGTGGCTCGAACCAGTTTATAGCTAACCTTACTCTTGCCACCCTGATCGGCATCGGTGGCCTTGAATTGTTCCAGCACGATACCGACTTTGGTGTCCTCGTACACTGACACCTCTATGCGGTCACGTTCAAAGTGTGGTGAATTGTCATTTATGTCGCGGAGTTTCACCACCACCCACGAATAGGCTAGATGATATTTATCACTGTCATTGTCACCCTTATCGTTGACCTGTATGCGAAAACGAAAACCTCCACTCTGCATGGGATCTTCGTAGTCCAGGGGTTGTACGATTTTCAAGGAACCCGTACCATCATTGTTGCGTATCATGGCAAATTTATCCGAACCCAAGCCGCTGTTGGGCACAACTTTATATTGGAAGCTATTTGTTTCATCCTCATCCTGCACTGTGACCGTGAGTATGGGTGTTTCGGGTATATATGTTCCATTTGTTTCATCCACCTCTGTAAACCATTCATCCTTGGTGAACATGGGTGGCATATCATTTAAATCCTTGACTCGTATTGAGGCAGTGCCTGTACCCTTAAGGCCACCACCATCCATGGCCACAATTTGTATGGAATAATCGGGAGTTCGTTCCCGATCCAGACAGCATACTGCGGTCTTGATGACTCCCGTCTCAGGTTCAATTTCGAAAATCGGGGCACCTGTCTCCTCTTCGATGACATTTTTCTCTATCGAATAGATTAGCTTGGCATGGGTACCTTCGTTGGGATCATCATAGTCGACGGCTGACATGGTCATAACCGGCAGACCGGCTGTGCCATTTTCGGTGACATTACCATAGTAAATGCCCTGAGGAAATTGTGGTGTATTGTCATTGATATCTTTGAGATTTACTTGGATGTCGGCATAGCCAACAAGGCCTTCACCACCTTCGTCCTGGGCGAATACGGTGAAACGCCATTGGGGTCGGCCATTGGGTTGATCACGATCAAGGGGCTGAAAAGAGAATTCAGAAAATTAATTTAATTTAATTTAATTTAATTTGAAGAATGAGAATTAAATTTTGCCCTATTTTTTAAGATTTTTTTCGAGGATTTTTTGACAAGAAATTCTCGGATTTTTATGAACATTTTCAGTGGCAGAAATATTGGATGTTACTTAACTTAATTTTTTTTTAAATGATTTGTTGACTAAAAAATGATACATTTCATAAACAATTTCTAAAAATCTTCCTAATTATCGATTGCAAATTTTAAATATATTTTTCAAAGTAAATGCTTATTAGAATTACTTTAATTTATTTTGAGGGGTTTGAATTTATTTTTTCCTCAATTTATTAAATTATTTTGACAAGAAATTTGGATTTTTTAAGGAAACTTTTTCAATGGCAGAAATATTAGATATTTAAGATTTTTTTCAATGGTTTTTTTTAATACAAACTTTGTTTATTTTTAGGAAATATCTTAAATGACCTCCTTACTAGCTATTGGAAATTTTAAATACATTTTTGAAAGGAACACCTGACTTGAAGAATTTGAATTTATTTTTTCCTAATTTTTTAAGTTTTTTCTTTTTTTTTTTCAAGATTTTTTGACAAGAAATTGAGATTTTTAAAAGAATTTTTTTTTATTTATTTTTTTTTTTTTGACTAGATTTTTTTATAATTTTTGACAAATTCTTAAACTAGGAATAAAAAACATTTTTCAAAGGAACTTTTGGCTAAAATTATTTTAATGTAATTTGAGAGATTTATTTTTATTTTATTTTTAATTATATTTCTTTATTTTTAACATTTTTTTGACAATTAATTGTGATTTTTTTGGAAAAATTTCAATGACTTCGATTAGAAATTTTGATTATTTTTAGAAAATGTCTTAAAGGACTTCCTAACTATCAATTGTAAATTTTAAAAACATTTTTCAATCATTTTTTCCTGATCAGAATTATTTTAATATAATTTGAAAGATTTAACTGGATTTTTTGCCTCATTTTTAGAAGATATTTTAATTGTTAAGGAAAGTTTTCAATACGAGATTATTTAGAATTTTTTTCAATATTTTTTTGGCTACAAAATTTGTTTTTAGAAATTTTCATAAATGTAGGAGGCCATTAGCATTTGAAAATTGTAAAAAACTTTTTTAATGAACTTCTGATTAGAATTGGTTGTGTTTTTTTAGAATTTCCTTCACTAGCTCCTTACAAGGATTCTTGATTTTTTAAGAACATATTTTAAAGGACTCCATTTGTTTGATCAAATTAATTATTTGATTTAATTAAATTTAATGGAAAAATATAAATATTTTTTTTTTTAATTTTTTCTTTTTTATGGACCTTTTGACTAGAAATATTGAATTCTTTAAAAAAATATTTTCAAGGTCCTCCTTGTTGATATTTTTTTAACAAAATTTCTTAATTTTTTAAGCAGCTCCTCACAAAAATGTTAGCATTTTTTGAGAACTTCCGGCATTTTAATCGAATAAAATTTAATGAAAAAATTCAATTTATTAGGATTTGTTAAGTACCTACTGACTAGAGTTTTCAGATTTTTTGCTAACTGGGAATAGGGACATTTTATGAAATGTTTGCAAGGTTCTCTTCAGCAGATATTTTTTTGAATTTCTTGAATAAACCGCTAAGCTAGAAATTGAACTTAAGAAACATCTATTCAAGGAAGACCTGATTAACATTCGTGGAGGTTTCTAAGAACAAATTCAACAGCTCCTGCTTTTTATAAGAACAATTTTTTCTAGGACCTCCTAACTTTTGATTTAATAAAATCTTTTGAAAGTATAGAACCATATTCCTCATTTTTTTAAGGCCCTTTTGACTGGAATTCGCGAATTTTGAGGTATGTTTGGTGACTTGTTTGTTTGCAATATATTTTCAAGGACTTCCTGACTTGAAATTGAGATATTTTGAGAAAAGTTCCTGATGGTCCTGAGGATGAATTCATGAAGGTTTTATGACAATATTTCAAGCAACTTCTCACAAAAATAGGCGAATTTCTTAAGAACCATATTCCTTTTCCCTTTTTTCAAATACCTCTTGACTAAGATTTGCAAAATTGGAGGGATGTTTCGTTGACGTGAAATTGTTGATTTTTTTTAATATATTTTCAAGGATTTCATTATTGGAAATTATTGTATTTTGAGAAAATTTCCCGAAGGACCTTCAAAGAGATCCTGATTAGAATTGCTAAAATTAAAAAAAAAATTCAAGCAGCTGGAATTCGTAAATTTTTTTAAAACTTGTTTCCAAAGATCTCCAGCAGTTGGGTTGATCACAATCAAGGTGCTGGATGGGGATGGAAAAGATTAATAAAGAAATCGAAAATTATTCGTTGTTCTTTTTTAGGATCTTCTAATTATGCGTTGTCAGGATTTTTTATGACAGAAAATAATATTTTTATACCCTCAGCAATATGGCTAGAGAGATCATACATTATTTAATGCGGTCAAAACGTGCCTTATCTAAATAACGATTTTAGACCCTAGGTCTCATTGGCTCAAATCCGTTTCAGGACATTCGGAATCGATCTACAGATATCCGCCCGTCCGTCCATCTGTCTGTCTGTTTGTTATTATCAAACTAAGATCGAGTTCAGATATGGGCAATATCGGTCCGTTTCTTCTGGCGCCTAACCAATAATAGATCGAATTTTAAAAAAAAATTACTGCACGGAAAGAGAAAGGATGATCTACTCCTCCTCCAATTTTGCAAATCCTAACGTTTCCATCAGGCGCGAAAATGGACAATACCCGTCCACTACATAAACTATCTCCCCAAAAAGTCAAAACTCTTATAAAATGTAATGTAAGAGTCCGATTGTCTTCAAATTACGCACAATATTTTTATTAACCTAAGGTCTGGTGTGAAGATGGAATATATCCGTCTACTCCTTTTGGTACCTCCCCCATATAAAGATGGCAGGGACCGAACCATTCCTTCTGGTACCTCTTCCACAAAAAGTCAACGTTTTAAAGAACAAAAACGATTATCAAAAATAAGCATCCGGTTATCTTCATATTTCACAGATCCCATTAGTGTTACTAACCCAAGATCTGCTATGAACATGTGATATATCGGCTCACACCTTCTGCAGCGTCCCGCACAAAGGGTCAAAATTTGGAATATCCATGAAGTTCGTGGAACGCGAAATTGACATCCGATTCCATTCAGACATGGCTGAGGGATACATTTGTCGCCAAAACCGACTGATACTTTTAAACTGTTCTTTTTTTGTAACTGTTTTCGAGTACCCGATTTTAAATTTCGATTATTTAGAATTTTTTTATCCTCCATCTTTCATAGTATGGAGGGTATACTAAGTTCGTCATTCCGTTTGTAACTCATCGAAATAATCATTTTAGACCAAAGAAAGTACAAATATTCTTGACCAGCGTAAAATTCTAAGACGATTTAGCCCTGTCCATCTGTCCGTTTGTTGTAATTACGCTACAGTCTAAACGAATTAAGATAGGAAGCTAAAATTTTGCACAGATCTCTCTTTTGTCTGCAGGCAGGTCAAGTTCGAAGATGGGCTATATCGGTCCACGACATCGTATAGATCCCATATAACGATGCCCCCCGATATTCGGTATTTTGATGATGTTAGCCACATTTTTCAGTGGAATTGGCTGAAATTCCACACAAGGAGTCCCTTGTGAGTACATACATTGTCTATATAGGTCCACGATATCGTATATCCCCCATATAACGGTACCCCCTATTATTAGGTTTTTTGATTATTTTACCCACATTTTCCAACGGAATTTTCTGAAAATCCACACAAGGAGTTCCTTGTGGGTTCTTTATACCTCGGAAGAGAATGATCTATTTAGGTCCACGATATCGTATAGCCCCCATATTTTGATGATTTTAGCCACATTTTCCAATATAATGATCTGAAAAACCACACAAAGTGTTCCTTGTGAGTACTCTACCCCCTGAAGGAGAATTGTCTATATAGGTCCACGATATCGCATAGCCCCCATATAACGGTACCCTCGATATTCGGTTTTTTGATGATTTTAGCCACATTTTCCAATATAATGATCTGAAAATCCACACAAGGAGTTCCTTGTGAGTACTTTACCCCCAGACATAGATTTGTCTATATAGGTCCATCGGCACCTTTCGATATTAGAAAAATTTTTTCTAAATTTTCTAAAATGTTCTAATTCGTTCCAAAAGGTAAAGGGTATTCAAAGTTTGGCCCGTCCGAACTTACTGCTTTTTTACTCGTTTTTAAATAATCTTCATTAAAGGTGCTTCTGATTAGAGTCGTAGAGCTTTTAGGAAAAATATTGAAGCCACTGCTGATTAGATATATCTTCTGGACAAATACAATTAGTTTGAGACTAAATTTGCAGTGAAAATGTAGTCGCTGGCAGTATAGTTACGACTGGTATGTGTTATTCCCAAAGAGTTGCAAATATTAGATCATTTATTAATTTCGAGAGAGAAGTAACGAAATCAAATGAAAACTCTTTTTAACTTTTTTTTAAGGACCTTCCTATTTCCATTGTACAAATATGACTTCCTTCCCAGTGTCAAATATATTTTGTACATACATAAAAATCCTTTGAATTTTGTTCTCCATTATTTTCGGTCATTGTTCTCCAAGTCATTTAAACAAAGAAACCATTGAATCCTTGTCAACAATTTCCCCAAAGAACCCCATTGTGAGCTAATAAAAAGCGTATGTTGTACATTCTCATGTATCTAAAAAAGTAAAAGCTCATGTTAACAACACACAATAACATTAAATTACCAAAAAATGTATAAAAATAAAAAAGAAGCGGAATAACCTCAACACTTTCATTACGGTAACCATGATGAGATTATAAATGGCTACAACTAAACAATGGACAAGAGTCATGTTAACATTGAAAACCATTTCATTTCACATTCTACACTTTTGTTATTTTTGTTTTTTGCTTTGTTATCCGAAATAGAACATGATTTTGTACTTAGAACAAATAATGCATTAAAACTAAGTAACAAAGAAAGAAATGGAAAGTGTTGATATTTTTTTTTTTTTGGAGAAGGGGGTATGAATACCAAGAACAGGAGTGACCACCTCACCAGGTTTTTTGGGAAAATATGTGAGAGAAAATTTCCTGGATAGATACTCGGTTTCAGGAATGTACAAAGAGAAGCATCAATTGTGAAAAAATAATCAAATTCACCAGAAAAAAATGGGAAACCATTGAAAAATATTCCCAATAATTCTATCATTATACCTTTATGACATCAAGATTCTACAATAGCGTTTTGAAAAATAACAAAAGAAAAAGCAATGTCAAATTTTGAATCTGAGTGTAGATAAAATTACAAAAACTAGTAAGGAAAAGTCAAAAGTTGGGCGGGGCCGACAATATGATACCCTATACTACTATGTGTATTTAGTAGAGCTTCCATAACAAAAAGTTTATATTGGAGATTTTTGTGAACAATGAACCAAATAACATTGATGTATAGTGCATGATATGACTTCGACAAGGATTATATTTAAAAAAGTATTTCTTCGAGCAATAGATATATCGGAAAATGGTAAAATTGGGTTGAATATTAAAAAAAAACTACTCAATTTGGGCTGATGTTACATATATGGTAAGCAATAATCGTAAAATCGGATAAAGATGTATATCGAAGCTACATAAAGATCTGAATCGGGCTGCAAAAAATTTGGCAGAGATATTTTCGAGCCGTATCTGATGCCCGGTATCAAATATCATTGTAGTAGAGGGCATATTACGCATCTGAGGGACCTAAAATCCCATATTGGATGAAATATATACATGAGAACTCTAGCCGATTTTCTCCAAATTTGAAGTACTAGTTTCTGGGATGAATACGGTCGGAATTGCCAAAACTAACTCACTTTGGGCTGATATTAACCATTTGGTGCATAACAAACTAGAAATCGGTTGATAATTATGAGAGCTATATCTATATCCAAATCTGAACCGATCTCGACATAATTTGACAAAGGTGTTTTTGAGCTGTAGCTATATTTGACCAATTTTCACCAAAAATTAAGTATTTGCTTCCAGTCTGAATTCCGTCGAAAGTGCCAAAATTCAGTCCATTTGGGCTGATATAAGCCATTTGGTGCACAATAAATATGATACCGGATAAATATATATGTGGGAGCTATATCCAAATCTTATCCGATCTCAGTAAAATTTGAAAGAGGTTTTTTTGGAGCTTCATAAGTTATATCTTTGTTGTGGAGTTCATATTACACAAGTGGGAGACTTAAAACCCAAATCGGATCAAATATATATATGGGAGTTATAGCTATATCTGAATCGATTATGACCACATTTGATGTATTTGCTTCTTCACTGAATTCGGTCGGAAATGAAAAACAATTCATTACAGAAATCGCATAAAGGTATATATCAAATCTGATCTCAGTAAAATTTGACAGAGGTATTTTGAGCTTCATAAGTTATCTGATACCAAATATTTTTGTTGTGGAATGCATCGGACAAAACATATATATGGAAGCTATAGCTATATCGGAATCAATTTTCTCCAAATTTGATGTACTAGCTTCTAGACTGAATTCGGTCGCATGTGTCATTTAGAGATATTGGTCATTTGGAGCACAATTAACCCGAAATTGGTTGAAATTAATACAGGGTGAGATGAAAAAACCGCAACTAACTTCAGACTGCTGTCATTTATAAGCCACTCGTCCAACCGCTGTTAAAGTTATTCCAGTGACAGCTTATTATATTGTTTACAAGCGTACAAAAGCATTTTGGTGAAAATTTTTTTAGAAAAATAGTTACCCCTGATGGAGTTCAAGCGTGATAGTGTGATTTCTTTATATTTGACTGGAAAACCACAAGCGGCTATCGTTAGAGCACTCTAGCATTAAAATGTGAATAAATCCTTTGTGTCTCGCACCATCGCTCCTTGCCGTGATACTGGTAGCGTAGCCCGACGTCAAGGAAGTGGACGGAAGAAACCAGCAACATTAGCATAAATGATTCGAAAAGTAAATAAGCGACTTTATCGAAACCCTCGTTACAGTGGCCCGTGAGCTGAACATATCGCAATATTCCATTCGGCAAATATTGAAAAATGGGCTCGGGGTAGAGCCATTGAAATTCCAAAAAGTTCAAAAACCTACACCGGAACAGAAGGAAAATAGACTCAAAAGAGGTAAAGAATTGCTTCGCTTGGACGAAAGTGGTGAACTGTCGAATTTGGTTCTCCCCGATGACAAAACATTCAATGTCCAGCAGTTTGTAAACAAACAAAATGATCGTGCTTACTTGCCATAGAGGTCAGTTGAAAATGTGCACCTTCGATTGGCCACGAGAACTCAAGCGCCGGCCATGGTGATGGCGTGGGTCGCCATTACAGCCGATGGTCGCTCTCCGCTCGTATTAATCGACCGTGGCATCAGAATAAATGCCGAATATTATGACGAAAATATTTTGGAGGGTGTATTATAGCCTTGAGCACGCAAACATTTTGGCCGCATATCTTGAACATTACAACAGGACTCAGCACCATCGCACTCAACACACGACACCCAAGAATGGTTACAAAATGATGTTCCTCGCTTCATTTCCAGCTCACAATGGTCGCCAAAATCTCAGGATACCAATTCGTTAAACTATTGGGTCTGGAGTATTTTGGAAAGCTATGTTGGCACTAAAAAATACCAAAGTGTTGATCACCTCAAGCAAGCGCTTCGTCGGGAATGGACCAAAATACCACAGAGCAACATTCGGGCAGCGTGTGATGGTTTCATTGGCCGCTTAAGGCCATAATTCGTGCTAAAGGTGACCAATTCGGTGACAAATCTAAACTTATTGTAAAATTTGATGTTATTTCCGAAATTTTTTGCGTTCATTCAATAAAATTAAAAAAAAATGTAGAAATTATGGCGCATGACTTTGTTGCAGTTTTTTATCTCATCCTGTGTATGGAAGCTATAGTTATATTTGGTCAAACGTGCCAAATTTCAGGTCATTTGGAGATATTGGGCATTTGGTGCACAATTAACCCGAAATCGGTTGAAGATATGGGAGCTATATCTAAAGTTGAACCGATTCTCATAAATTTCAACAGGATTCGTCTTTGGGCCAAATATATATTGTTAGAAAGACGTGCGGATGGACTGACTTGCATAATTCGACTCAGGAAGTGATTCTATGAAGATTCTCAAAAGGAACTATGAGTCCACCTCGCTTCCTTCTTCATGTTACAAATAAATGTACAAAGACATAATATCCTTACAACTTTGTGGTGTAGGGTATAAAAACAAAAAATAAAAAAAAAAAAAAAAATAAATAACAAGGTCGGCGCCGACCATTTGGTGCCCTACAACAATAAATAAATATGGTATGGTGTCGTAGGGTATAACAATTAAGCATCTGAATTCTATCAAACTTCGGCTCTTACATTTTTGGCCATCCCTGACAAATTCTGGTTTATTGTTTAAGAATTATTTTCGAAAATAATAAATTAGTCAAATAGGTATTAAATTGTTATGTTTTAACTCCAATACTTAAAACTAATATCAAGAATGTATAATTTCTCTCTCATTTTCTCTTACTTACCTTTAATACAAAAATATCGCCTGTTGTTCGATTTATATCAAATTTACTATTTGCTGTGTTGTCAGGATCAATACCCTGACCGGTGAGAAAATATACAATATTTATGGGTCTATCTACATCGCCATCGGTGGCAGTAACCTGCAATAAGAAGAGAAAGAGGAAGAAGTAAAATTAAAAATATATCACCCTGGTTCTTTTGGCAATAATACATTTTAATTAAAACGTTGAATATAAATCACTCCGACACAAGCATTCGACTACGAGGAGATATGAATTCATATCTATGTTCGGCAAACAAACAAAAACGGACTAAGTCCTTTATAATAAATATTTTTTTAGGATATATTAAATAAAAAGTACGTATATTAATAATTCAGTTGCATGATTTTAATAAAAATATATTTGGATTTTTTTCAAAGTTCATTTTGTGGATTTGAAGCATTTTTCCAAATTATCGGGAGAAATTCTGTGTGTGTATGTGTGTGGTCAGCATAATATTTGTATGACTTTCAACTGCGACATGTGGCCATGTACGTTTCATTTATTCCGTTATTTCATTTTTTTTTCTCCTCCACTTTTGCTGTCCTACCCCACTCTGGGATTATCCATGCTTATTGGCAATCACAATTACATTTATATTCACATTTTGCATCCGCACACACACACATACAGGATGTTGTCGGTGGTGGCGGTGTCACAAAAAACATTTTATTTCCATTGAAAAGGCCAGTAAAATATTTGTTAATTTTGAAGTTGAAAAGAGTAAAACAAAATATTTTCTCTTGTTTCCTCGGAAATTTATGACTGACTTTTATGGCCATAAAACCAGAGGAGCCACAGGATGCACTTGCCAGCTACACACACAGTCACGCACTCACACAGACACACACAAACACCCGTCCACTTAAGCGTTATAAAGTGTATCATGATTACTGCATTTCGTTCACTTATTACCGCAATTGCATGAATGGGCGTTCGACAACCGACCGAACGACCAACCGATAGTTGGATAATAAATGCACATTGTTTCAATGGAAATGGTGGAAAATAAAAACACATCATCATGATGTTGTAAAATTGAATATTTCTCTGTTTGTGATGTATATTTTGAAATGGGGGGAGGGGTGTGGCAAAATGAATGAAGATGAATTAATTCTTAAATTATTTCATTCGATTTTTTTTCAAGTATCCTCGGAGCCAGAAATATGAAGAGCATTATAAGGTATGCTAATTCTTTGAAAATCCAATATCAAGACGAGTTATTGCTATTCGAGAATGTTAAGAATGATGTCAATTGAAAAGGATGTAAGGTGAATTACTATTTGTGGTCGAATTTCAGGGTAAATGTTGGAGGAAAAATCCAAAATTTAAAAAGTTGGTTGTGGGGAATAACAGCTGGGAAAAATGTTTAAAATTAGTCAAGGAGGAGATTAAGATTTTCAAAAAAAAAAAAAAAAAGAAAAAAAAAAAAAAAAAATAATAATAATAATAATAATAATAATAATAATAATAATAATAATAATAATAATAATAATAATAATAATAATAATAATAATAATAATAATAATAATAATAATAATAATAATAATAATAATAATAATAATAACAACAAATAACAAAATATGGAGTAAGTTCCGAAGAAATGGGCCAATATTGTCCATTTCGTATTAGACCAAAATAAATATGATAAAAATATTACGACGTGCCGGGTTTGGATTATATTGGTTACTTTCTACACTTTATATGAGATATGTGATCATTTCTTGAAATTATTAAAATGTGCGTGAGATAAAAGATATTGCTGATCGAAGTATTGCATTTTCATATATATATAACCAATTTTATGCCGAATCATAAATTCCATATTCATTCAAGGTTTCTGGTTGAGAAAAATATTTAGATATAGAGAGTTGTAAAGGATCGCTGACTTGTTTCGCAAGTTATGACAGATTAAAGTGTTGAAAATTGTGGCCGTTTGAGGGTGAGGTACCAGAAGGCGTTATCAAAAATGTTTGTATGTGTGAAATTAGAAGGAAGTTGGATGCTTATTTCGTTTTCTTTTGGGTGCGTTGTTTTTCCAAATCATGAACCCTATGTGGGACAGGTAACACAAGAAATGGTCCGATCTCTCCCATCTTTATAAAATATTATGTGTTGATGGAAATATTGAGATGCACCAAGTCTTGAATGGAATCGGATGTTAATTCTGCTTTTTTAGAGCTTCACGGATATTTAAAATTTTGACGAATTGATGGGGAGGTACCAGGAGGAGTGGGACGAAAGATTTCATCTTTACACCCGATCTTGGAATGAAAATAATATTGTGATGTCTGTAATTTGAAGACAAACGGACTCTTACATCACATTTTACAAGAGTTATAACTATTCCAAACTGTGACCCTTTGTGGGAGCGTGGACCGATATATCCCATCTTCATAGCAGATCTTGCGTTGGTAGAAACAATGGAATGTGTGAAATATTAAGAGAATCCCATGTTTATTTCGAATCATATGATTGTTTTTGTAATTCTAAACTTTGACCCTTTGTGGGGGAGGTATCGGAAGAAATGGTCCGATCTCTACCATCTTTATTATAGATCTAGTGTTGATAGAAATATTGAGATTTTCCAAGTCTGAATGGAGTCGCTTGTTAATTTTGTGTTTAAGGAGCTTTATGAATATTCAGAATTTCGACCTTTTGTGGGGGAGTTACCAGAAGGAGTGGACCGATGTATTTCATGCTAACACCAGACCTTAGGTTAATAAAATTGTTGGGATGTGTGAAATTTGAAGACAACCGGACTACTACAACACATTTTATTAGAGTTGTAACCATTCAACATTTTTACATTTTTTGGAGGAGGTACTTGATAGAGTGGACCGATATTGTCCATTTTCGCACCTCCTCTAGAACTGACGCAAATATTAGGTTTTGCAAAGTTGGAGCCAAATCGGTTAATAGTTTCTCTTCTTGTGCAAATAATATATTTTTTAAAAATTTCGATCTTTTGTGGGGGAGGTACCAGATGGAGTGGAACGATATTGCTCATCTCCGAACTCGATCTAGGTTTGATAAAAATATTACGATGTACCAAGTTTGGACCAAATCGGATACTCCCTTCGAAAGTTATCGTTCGCACCATCCATCCATCCAGACAGACGGACGGACATCGCTAGATCGACTCCAAATGTCCTGAAAAGGAAGGTACCGTTATATGGGGGCTATACGAAGACGTGGGCCTGCACAGACAATTTTCTGTCTTAGGCTGTAGTATCCATTATGAACTTCAAGTACCAAATTTGAAACAATTCCGGTGAATAATGTCGCCAAAATCATCAAAATACCGAATATTGGGAGGTACCGTTATATGGGGGCTATTCGAAGAGGTGGACCTACATAGACAATTTTTTCATCACAGACTGTAGTTCGCATTTCGAACTCTAAATACGTAATTTGAAACAATTTCGGTGAATAATGACACTAAAATCATCAAAATACCGAATATTGGGAGGTACCGTTATATGGGGGCTATACGAAGATGTGGACCTGCACAGACAATTTTCTGTCATAAGCTGCAGTATCCATAGCGAACTTCAAATACCAAATTCAAAACGATTCCGGTGAATAATGTCGCCAAAATCATCAAAATACCGAATATAGGGAGGTACCACTATATGGGGGCTATACGAAGACGTGAACCTGCACAGACAATTTTCTGTCATAAGCTGTAGTATCCATAACGAACTTCAAATACCAAATTTGAAACGATTCCGGTGATTAATGTTGCCAAAATCATCAAAATACCGAATATAGGGAGGTACCATTATACGGGGCCTATATGAAAACGTGCACCTACATGTTCCATATACGAACTTAACCCGCCTACAACTATTACAACTATAAACATGTGTGCAAAATTTTAGCCTTCTAACTCAATTGGTTTGAAATGAGTATTTCGAGGAGATACAAACGGAATGACAAAATGAATATACCCTCCATAGTATGGTGGAGGGTATAAAATTTTTTCCTGGTTCAGTTTTTTTTTATTGTTCTCAACTTTAACATGCTTTTCCAAAATGTCTGGATTTTGAGCAAATCTCTAAACACAAATGCTTCTAAATTGTATTGTGAGCATTATTAAAATAACCAAAATCACATTTGCAGGACAATATTATAATGAGCAACTCAGCAGTTTTATTTAAATAACTATTTCGAAATATCTTCACCACTAACAATACTGGCTAGACTTTTGTCTTTAGAGTCCGCCACCACAAGTTATAACAATGTTGTGGCCTTAAACTTTTGTTGCATTCCAATTGTTTACTATTATTAGTTTTTTGCAAGGGAAGGTCCAAATAGTTATTATTTAAATTATAAATGTTTAGCAAATAAAGAAAAAAAAAACACTACTTTATTAATATGCAAAATAAGTTCAGCAAAAAAAAAAAAAAAAAAAAAACGTAATAACAGCAAAAATTATTATGAAAGAAATTGCTTTTGTTTGCCTTAACCCGCATTTTAAAATAGTGAAAGCGATTTTCGTCTTTGTGTGTGTGTGGGAGAGAGTTATTTTGCATTCAGCACAAAAAAAAAATAATATGCCAACAAAAAATGTGTATATGTGCAACTACATATGCACTTTTTTGTCAAGAGTATTGTAAAATTATTTAAGTGGTCCTGTGTGTAGTAGAGTTGTTGTTGTTGTTATTGTTGGTGGTCATAACAAAAATAGCCTTTTGTCGTCTATGGTCCAGTGTTTATTCTTGTTTGCTTTATTTTATTTATTTTTTTGTATACGAATTTTGTGTGAATGTGTGTGTGTGCGAAAGTGGTTTTGAGTTTTTGTCCTGATTGTCCTTTTTTATGTTTTTCATATATTTATGTGCATTTGTAGTTTTTCGTTATTTGCATGTGTAGTAGTAGTTGTTGTTGTTGTTCATAGGCAATTGTTGTGAACAACCATTTATAAATTCATAACAATTCAGGCGTTAAACCATGTTTTACCTTTTTAAAAATTCCTTTTTTTTGGAGGAGGAAATTTGAATAATTCTCTCTGTCCTGGTTTACGCAAAAGTGAAAAATTGCTTTAAATAATCATCATAATAATAATTCAGTATATAGAGTTTGTGTGTGTGTGTATTATTTATTCAAAAAGGAATTCAAAACACAAATGGGTTGTGGTGGGGGGTAAATGCATTTGATGTTATTTGGGTTGGATATAAAGGAGTGAAAGTTGTTACACACTTTAAGGAAGGTGTGTTCTATTAAAAATGATCCAATTATTTCTTAGATGTTGAAAATCACATATGTACATAACATGTTTCCCAAATGAGACAAAGCTTAATAACAGACTTTTGATTTCTTTAAATTTTTAAAATTTCATTATAAAGGAATGCATTTTTTGTGGTGTGTTTTTTAAGTAAGATATTGAAATATTTTATGTTACAGCTATTTTCACGAACAAAAAAAATACTTCTTCTTATTTCTCCTACAAGAAAAATGTCTTTTTATTGATTTTTTTAAAATTTTGTCTGAATTGATAAAAAGTTTTGGATAATAATTCTTAAAATCCTTGAAAACTAATCAGAAGAAATCGTATTATTCTCGAATTATCCTCAAATTATTTATGCAAAAGACTATTAAACAAACCAGTAAAGAAAGTCCTAAAGTCGGACGGGGCCGATTTTATGATACCCTACACCACTTTGCTAATTTGGTTGAGCTTAATTGAATTAATTGATTATAATTATAATTTAAAATTCAAAGGACTAAATATGCCGAAGCATTTGTATCTTTTAAATTCGGACTTGTATTGCCCATTTGGTGCAAAATTAATTTGAAATCAGATAAAGATATATATGGGAGCTATATCCAAATCGGAACCGATTTCGATAAAATTTGGCAAAAAAATTTCTGAGCTATTTGATATATTTCCCTGAATATCGTTGTTACGGAGTACTTACGGCTGTGGGTAACAAATATAACAAATCGGATGAACAATATATATGGGAGCTATAACTATATCTGAACCGATCTTCACCAAATTTGGTATACTAGCTTCTAGACTCAATTCGGTCGTAAGTGCCAAATTCCATCCCATGTGGACAAATATTAGACGTTTGGTGTACAATAAAAGGTAAATCGGACGAAGTTATATATGGGAGCTAAATCCAAATCTGAACCAATTTCGATAAAATTTAGCAAAGGTATTTCTGAGCTGCATTTGATATATTTCCTCAAATATTGTTGTTACAGAGTGCATATTACGGCTGTGGAGGACAAAAATAACAAATCGGATGAACAATATATATATGGGAGCTATAGCTGTATCTGAACCGATTTCGATAAAATTTGGCATACTTATTTTCAGGCCTAATTTGGTTGTATGTGCAAAATTCCATACTATTCGGGCTGATATTACAAGTTTAGTGCACAATAGAAGGCAAATCGGACGAAGATATATAGGTCTAAATTTTTACCGATTATCTCCAATCTTACTAGGGTTCGTCCTTCGGCCAAACAAATGAATTATGCAAAATTTCATCTCAATCGGATAATAAATGCGACCTGCGTTTTGTTCACAAGAATACATGGACAGACGGACGGACAGACGGAGTGATATGCATAAATCAACTCAGAAAGTGATTCTATGCAGATCATCAAAAGGAACTATGGGTCTATCTCGTTTCCTTTTGCCTGTTACAAACACATGCACAAAGACATAATACCCTTGTGGGTATACACCTTGTGGTGTAGGGTATAATTAAGAAGTATCAGTCGGTTGTGTCGACAGATGTATATCCTCAGCCAACTTTCGATTATTTAAATTTATTTATACTTCTGTTACGATAAATCAAATTTTTTACCCTCTATGGAGTAGGTTTCGAAGGTACGGACTAAATTTGGTATTTCGTATCGAACCTAAATAAATATGATATAAATATTGCGACGTGCCAGGTTTGGGTTATATTGGTTACTCTCAAAAAAAATTACAAGAAAATCGAACATATATATCTAATTTTATGGGAAATCATAATGCGAAACCATATTCATTATACCCTATAACACTATGTGTTGGGGTTAATATAAGTTTGATTGGGCCAAAAATTATGTAACACCTCGAAATATTGGTTTCCCACATAGGAAAGTATTTAGGTATCTTCCTATCTCGCCGAGCTGAGTCGATCTAGCTATATATGTACGTTCGTCCGTTTGTCAATGTCAATTTGTATTATGCGATGTGCAATTATGTATCGATCTTCAAGAAATTTTGAATGGAGGTGGGGCTAGAGCCAGAATAGAAGTTCATTACTTTTGGAGATGATCGCATAATATTTAGGGGTTGAAATGAACCAAAAACTGAAATATTTCCTGATTTTGCAGTTGCTCTACAGGTTGAAATTATAGACCAATCGAAGCGGAAGTTAGCATAGGGCTGGTCAGAAGCCTTCCAATTCGGTCATCGGGTAATATTTAGTGGGTGAAATAGACCATAACATTTTTATTAAGTAAAAGTCAAAATTTCCATTAAACCGCGAATATTTTTAATCCCGGCGAAATCGCATATCGACGAACAGACAATTCTGATGGCGAAATATATACAATGTGTATCTACAAAGGAAGGGGATGTTAGATAGAATACTTATATCTGAAGAAAGGCTGGACCGATTTTGACATATTTTGTCAATCCAGAATGCCCTCTTGGCATAAAGTGCCAAGAGTGATGTTAATATAGATTTTGTGACATTTTTCATTTTTTTTATATTTTTTATCGCATGCGATTTTTTGAATTTGACTTATAATATTTTGTAATGTTTTTTCACCTTACAACACAGGTTGGGGTTTTTATATAAGGATTGAAAATATCGTCCGATCCTCACGAAAATTTTCACAAGGGTAGGATTGGGCTCAGCCGTTATAAAGGTCACAAATCGAAACCAAATGACACGAAATCTCGCATAAAGCTAGAGTTTAGGACAGCGGGTACAATTGACCTTTAATTTTGTGTGAAAAAATACCAGCATTACTTACAGGCGATATCCGAAATTCACCAAAGGCGAACTAGTGGCAAATTATATAGATGAGTCTTAATTTAGGGATACAGAGAGGCCTCTTGCTTTTGGAGATGATCGCAAAATATTTAAGGGTTCAAATGAACCAAAAACAGAAAAAATGTCCTGATCACACAATGGAAGCCAATCGACACGCCTGAGAAGAGAGTTAAGGACAGGAAAGAATTCTGGCATTTTGCATGACCATTGGATTATATTTAGCCGTAAAATCGAATACAACAACTAACATCACGACAGAGTACATAAATATTGGGCAAATGACTAGGGACATTCCAAATTCTAGTTTCAAAAGTATCCTAATTTCAAAAATTTCCTAATTCTAAAAGAGAAATCTTCCAATATGGATTTGGACATAAGGGGCATGTTAGAAGCATGTTGTAGGGTATAACATAGTCGGTCTCGCACGCACATAAGGGTGGGGTTAAGCTCAGAAGGGCTAGGCCTATTTATTTTAAAGACGTCCGCAATATATTTGGGGTTGAAATGGACCAAAAACTGAAAATGTTACTAATATTGCAGCCGTTATAAAGGTCACAAATAGAAACCGAAGGACACGAAATCTCACATGAAGTTAGAGTTTAGGACAGAGGGAAGAATGGGTCACTATTTTTCTTGTGAAAAAATACCAACATTTCCATTCTACCGAAACGATGAAAATAACTAACAAAATACACAAAAGGCGAACTTCTGGATTTTTAAGGCTGAGTTAGTTGACCAATATGGCCAAATATCGTAGACAAGCAAATCGTGTAGATGGGTCAAAATGTAGAGATACAATGGGCCTCTTACATTTGGGGATGATTGCAAAATGCTTAGGGGTCAAATGAACCAAAAAAAAAAATCTGATAGAGTGCGTTAATATTGGGCAAATGTCACTGGTCAAAAAGATAAGTGTAATATCTGGGCAGTACTCTATGATATCATTTTAAAAGCGAAATCTTCCAAAATGGATTTAGATATAAGGGTTTTGTAGCCTTTTCTTACTTGTTTATAAGACTTTCTAAGATTTTGATACTTTTGTTTATTAATATTTTTCGGGAAGTTTGATATTTATTGCAGGAAGTTAAAATATTATTTAAAAGTCTACAGTTTTAATCCACAAAGTTTTAGAAAAAATATGTACAAAATGTCCAAGATCACCATCCCTAAAAATGCCAAAAAAAAAAAAAAATATTTATAAAAAATCCTAAAAGTCTTCGTCAAATTATTTATAAAACCGGATTTATGGTCATTTCAAAAAAAAAAAAAAAAAAAAAAATCCTTTGAAAAAAATATTTATGAAATATCTACAATTAAACTCCGGTTTAGTCTTAAAAGGCCTTGAATACAATTTCCGAGATTATAGTCCTTGACGTCCTCTAAAAAACAAATCCACGTTTGTAGTTCCCGATTTATGTGGTGAATGCTATTAAAAATCCCATTTGAAAAATGTTAATGAAAATACAGGGCCGAAATCCTTTACCGTATATTCTTGGAAAATATGTATAAAAACAACGGCTCAATATCCTTATCTGTAAAAATACACGTTCAAAATCCTTTCAAAAATATTCTTGAAAAATGTAAAATAAAAAATTTAAATTGTATTAAATTATTCTTATCGACAGTAATAGTCCTTGAGGATATATTCAGAAGAGGTCCGAGATTACATTCTTTAAGCAAATTCTTAAAAAAAAAATTAAAAATAAATTCCGTGAAAAAAATATTTTTATATATATATATAATATATTAATATTATGAAGAAAAAAAATTAGAACCATTTCATGGTTATTGTCCTGGAAGCCTTAGTAATATTATTCTTATAGTCCTCAAAAACATATATAATAAATACTTGTCGATTAAAAAATAAAATATTCACAATCAGATAGTCTTTAAAAAAATTATCAAAAAAAAAAAACAATGCTTATTGGCATGTAAAATTATTTCCTAGCCTTTCTTCATTATAATCCTTTAACATTTTCATAGTAAATTCTCCTTTTGAGTACTGCAGTGCTTAAAAAATATTTATAGAAATTCGGTCCAACTTTTAAAGTTCTAATCATTTCTTAATTCTTTTGATTCCTCACCAAAGAGCAGGGTAAATATCGGGGAAGGAAGAAACTAATATTAACATTTCGATGGTTGAAAATTACATCAACAGCTTCTCAGTGGGCTATAATTTGATATTTGATTATTTATTTTTTCACATTTCAAAATTTCATTATGAAAAAAACAAATATTATTTATTCAAAGGATTATATTTTTTATTTTATTTTAAACTAAAAAAATTGGCGATAATGGAATTGCTTTCAGTTCCAGCCATCATCAATGAACCATCACTCGCTATCAAATTCTCGGTGAATTGCATTTGAAATAAACAAAAATAAAGAAAAAACTACCCGATTTGGAATTGAATTTCATATCAATCATCGTGATATGATGATATAAATTTATACAAATTGAATGTGATTTGTCAGTCAGATCGAATATCGAACATTCATCGGCAATGTTTGGTTATGTTACCAAATCTTAATGCAATTTGCTTCTGCAACTAATCAAAATGTGTTGTTTCCATTCCGTTTCGCTGTTGTCTTTTTTGCCAGCTGTCGGATAAATCAATGTTTTTTTTTCTTTTTTTACCACAGAGTTATTTTTTATTTTCGCAAATTGATGAACAGTTGATTGATTGATATAATTTACAAACGAATATTCATGTTGTGTGTTTTAACTCTTTTATTTCGCAGTTTAGTTTTTTTTCTAATTGGATTTAAAACTGTTGGAATTAGGTTATAGGTTTATAATTTGAGGTCATGATGTAGAATTGTTTGAATGATTTATTTTTGAAATGTAAAAAAGTCGACAGAAATATCTGGAAACTAAAAATGTTGCGACAAGGTTGGTCTGGGAAAGATGGTATATGGCGACCATACAGGGTGAGATGTTAAAACTGCAACCAACTTCAGACTGCTGTCATGTCAAAGCCACTCGTCCGACAGCAGTTAAAATTATTCCAGTGAAAGCTCATTATATTTGAATAAAGGGAAAATCGGTTATCGAAGTAAAAACTTTCAAATTCTTGCAGTTCTGGAACAGACCAATTGCTAAAAACGTTCGAAAGCATTTTGGTGAGAATTTTCCAAAAAAAAAAAAAAAAAAAAAAAGAATTCAAGCGTGATAGTGTGATTTCTATATACTTGGCTGGAAAACCACAAGTGGCTATCGGTGGATCACTCCAGCATTTAAATGTGAATGAATCTTTTATGTCTCATACCATCGCTCGTTATAGTGACATTGGTAGAGTAACCCGACGTCAAGAAAATGGATGGAGGAAAACAGAAATGGTTCGAAAAGTAAAAAAGCGACTTGATCGAAACCCTCGTCGCGATGGCCGAAAAATGGCTCGTGAGTTGAATATATCGCAATATCCCATTCGGCAAATATTGAAAAATGAGTTCGGGTAAAGCGATTGAAATTCCAAAAAGTGCAAGAACTTACACCGCAACAGAAAGAAAATAGACTAAAAAGAGCTAAAGATTTGCTTCGCTTGGCCGACTGTGGTGAACTGGTGGGAATGTGGTGATGTGGAATTTGGTTTTCTCCGATGAGAAAACATTCGTTGTCCAGCAGTCTGTAAACAAACAAACTGACCGTTTTTTTTTTCAGGTCAGCTGAAAATATGTACCTTCGGTTGGCCACCAGATCTCAAGCCATAACATCCGATGGTCGCTTTCCGCTCGTATTAATCGACCGTGGCATCGGAATAAATGCCGAATATTGTCGCGAAAATTCTCTGGAGGGTGTATTATAGCTTTGGGCACGCAAACATTTTGGCCGCAGACCTTGGACATTCCAACAGGACTCAGCACCATTACACTAAGCAGGCGCCATTCAAGAATTAGTTACAAAATGAGGTTTCTCGCTTCATTTCCAGCGCACAATGGCCACCAAAATCTACGGATACCAATCCGTTGGACTATTGTCTCTGAAATATTTTGCACTAAAAAATACCACAGTGTCGATTAACTCAAGCAAGTGCTTCGCCGTGAATGGAAATGGAGCAAATCTAAACCTTTTCTAAAATTTGATGCTATTTCCGGCATTTTTTGCTTTTATTCAATAAAATTAAAAAAATGTAAAAATTATGCCGTTAGACTTTGTTGCATTTTTTTATCTCACCCTGTATATATTTTGTCCTCGTTTTTTTTTTTCAAAAAAAAATTTAAAATTTTTTAACTCTTCATAATAGATGTCAACTTGGTACAGTCGTTGTCCGAAGAGGTTCAAGTTTTCCTACAGCCTCCATATAACGGTATCTCCCGATATAATTCTAGATTTCAAAAACAATTTTTCAATTTTGCAATTTAGTACTCATAACCCCTCCAGCTAAAAGTCATCCATGTAGGTTCAGTTTTTTATAGCCCTTATAAAATGGCACCACTGCTTTTATATTTTGAGTAAAATTTTTCATAGCATTTCATTCAGAGTTTAAAGTGAAACCCCTTTAAACCACGCAACCATACTTTCCCACGTTTTTTTTAAAAATTTCCTTTACCTCCTGTTTAATGTTGGCATTAAAAGTTTGACCAGGGTAATTGCAGTTTTTTTGAGTTATTCTCAAAAACTTGAAGTTTTTTTTAGAAAACAATACGTTTTCTTCTCCTTTCCAATGCTTGTGCCTTACAACATGTATAAACTATGATTTTGTGTCAGAAAACTTACCTGTAATATACGTTTTGGTAGATTACGATCATCTTCTTCGGTAATTTGTGTACGATATGTTTGACGATCAAATGTCGGTGGATTATCATTAACATCGCGTACATTTATTATAACGGTGGTGTAATTGGTTTTTCGATTACGTGACGCCTCCAATTTTAGCTCGTACTGTAAGGGAAGAAAAAAAATTTAAATGTTATTAAACATTTAAGTAGATAAAAATGTATTTTTAAAATTTGGTATATAAATTACAACAAATGGAAAATGGAAATCTTTATTTGAATTTATAGCACTGTTATAAATATACTTTAATATTTGAAGAAGACCATGTCATGGTCCCACAAAAAAAAAGTAAATAAAAAAATCTCAATCCGTCTTGTTAAAGCCGCAGTAGCCTTAAAATTACGGTCCAGTTATGTTTCGAGCTCATAGACCGTACCAAACTGTGACAATGTTTTTATTAACAAAAGGTCTGATTTTAAAATGTAAGATATCGGCTCACTCCTTCAGGTAGCTCCCTCACAAAGGGTCGAAATTTTCACAAAAAAAAAAAAAAAAAATTCTGCACAAAAAGAGAAACAATAGTCCGATTTTGCTCCAACTTTGTAAATCCTAATATTTGCTTCAGTACTAGGTCAGGTTCAAAAATGGATAAGATTGGTATACTCCGTCAAGTGCCTTCTCCATAAAGGGTCGAAATTTTGAATATTCATAAAACGCGAAATTAATATCCGATTCCATTCAGACTTGGCACATCGCAATATTTCCATCAACGTAAGATCGTGAAGATGGTAGAGATCCGACCACTCCTTTTGGTACCTCCCCCACAAAGGGTTAAAATTTGAATAACCAAAACTATCATAAAATCAGAAATAAGTATCCGGTTCAATTCATATTTCACACATTCCATTATTTCTACTAACTCAAGATCCGCTGTGAACATGGGATGTATTGGTCCACTCCTTCTGGTACTTCCCCACAATTGGTCAACATTTTGAATATCCTCGAAACTTATAAAAACGAAATTAACATCTGATTACATTCGGACTTGTCACATCTCAATATTTTTATCAACACAAGACCTGTTATGGAGATGGTAGAGCTCGGACCATTCCTTCTGTTACCTGGTTTACAAAACAAAACAGTTTTCCAATCAGAAATAAGCAGCCGATTCCCTTGAAATTGCACGCATCCCATTATTCCTACATTTTCTATAAATTATCACATATCTCATATAAAGCGAAGGAAGAAGCCAGATATAGTCCAAATCTGACCCGTCGCAATATTTATATCATATTTACTAGAGTCCAATACGAAATGGACAATATTAGCCTATTCTTTCGGAACCTACTCCATAGAGGGTCAACAATTTGAATAATCATAATAGAAGTCAAAATATATTTAAATAACCGAACATTGGCTGAGGGTATACATCTGTCGGCAAAACCGAATGATATTTTCTAACTTGTTTTAAATTTTAAATATTCACGAATTTAAATCTGTCACGCAGCAAAAGCCCTTAAAAATATTTTTTAGAAATCCACGTTCAGAGATCTGAAAGTCTTTAACAATATTTCTTAAAAATCCACGTTCATAGATCTCAAAGTCCTTAAACAATATTTCTTAATAATCCACATTCATAGATCTCAAAGTCCTTAAACAATTGTTCTTAAAAATCCACGTTCTTAGTTCTGGAAGTCCTTAAAAATTCTAATCCATAATTCTGAAAGTCCTTAAAAATATTATTAAACAAGTAAGCAAAGGCTACAGTCGAGCGGGCCCGACCGTTGAATACCCTACAACACTATAATAACGATACTGTTTATATAGGCGAGATACTCGAAGGAATTCCACAAGATATTGTGACAAATAATAAAAGAAAACCATCAGGTTTCGTTCTCTAATGTTCAAATAATAGCAACTTAAACTAATTTGCTCATTTCCAATTTATTGGTAGATGTTGCACTAGATTTGGAACCAATATTTCCCATAGACCTATAATCTCTCAGAAGTGGCAAAAGATTAACATTTATTATTGGTTTTTGACTGAAACACATCTATATGAGATACAGACATTTGACTATATTCTTCAACGAAATCAGCGTTAACGAAATAGAAGTGCGTCTTCCCTGTGTTTGTGAATTCTCCAAAAAGTCACTGGAATGGACATTTTCGTATTTTGTCTACAAAAGTTGGCAAACTCCTTCACACATTGAATATTTTTGGATGGCCATCCAAAACGGCTTGGCTTTTGCAATGTCCGGTAACCCCCTTTCAAATGTGCGTGAGGATCGGGCGATAATAACGACCTCCTGACAATTTTGCAGTTTTTGGTCCATTTCAACCCCTAAATATATGGCGATCATCTCCAAAAAGAGTAGGCTTCTATTCTGATTCTCATCTTATCCCCATGCAAAATTTCGTAAGGATCGGGCCATAAATGCGATCTGTATATGATATCCTGATATCCTAACTACTTAGATATGAGAAAATGTTACAAAATCAATATTTTTATGTTTAGAGAGATATTTGTATGCGTTTTTTAGACGTTTTTCCTTTCCTGCCAAGAGGCCGTTCTGAATTAATGAGAACTGTCGAAATCAGTTCAGCCGTTTTCGACATATATGAGATCTTTCTAGCATATCTTCTTTGATAGACATATATATCGCATATATTTGCTATATATTCGATTTTTTGGATCTTTACATCAATGTAAAGATCAGAAGTAACCTTGTCATGGCTTTGAGATTTCGCCGGGGTTTAAAATATTCGCGCTTTAATGAAAAATTTTGAATTTTTCAACAAAAAAGATATGGTCTATTTTACCCGCTAAATATTATCCGATGACCACCCAAATTGGTAGGCTGCTTCCCCGCCCTAAACTCTAGCTACATGCGAAATTCCGCATCGATTGGCCTATAATTGCGACCTGTATAGCTACTGCAAAATCCGACATTTTTTCAGTATTTGGTCCATTTCAACCCCTAAACATTTGGCGATCATCTCCAAAAGAAATAGGGTTCTATTCTGACCCTAACCCCACCTCCATTCTAAATTTCGTGAAGATCGGGCCATAATTGCGACCTGTAGAGTGATTACAAATTAACATGGACAGACGGACAGACGGACGGACGGACATACATAGCTAGATCCACTCAGCTCGGCGAGATAGGAAGATCCATATATACTTTCCTATGTGGGAAATTTCGTGGTGTTACATAATTTTTGACCCAATCAAACTTATAATACCCCCAACACATAGTGTTGTAGGGTATAAAAATTCAAGTTTATAGCTATGATGATCCTTAAATATCCACATTTTTAGCTCTGAATGTCATTAAAAATATTTTTATAAAAATCCATATTCATAGCTCTGAAAGTCCATAGAATAATATTTTTATAAAAATCCAGGTTATTAGCTCTGAAAGTTCTTAAAAAATATGCTTATAGAAATTCACGTTCTTACCTCTGGAAGTCCTTAAAAATATTCTTATATAAATTCACGTTTCCAGCTTCGAAAGACCTTAACAAATATTCTTAAAAATTCCACTTTGCAGCTCTAAAAGTCCTTAAAAACTATTCTTAAAAAATCCTAGTCTATAGCTCTGTGCAAAATTTATTATTCTTTAAAAGTCAACGTTTGTATCGCTGAAAGTCCTTCAATTTTTTTTCTGAAGAAATACATAGCCCTTTAAGTCCTTAATAAATATTCTTCAAATCCCCAATTTCATAGATCTGGAAGTGCTAAAATTATAATGCGTTCGCGATATTTCATAGTTTGATTTGACAACCACATTCATAAGGTTTGAAAAATAATAATAAGAAAATACAAATTTTACATACTTGATTCTAGCCTGAATTTGGTCATTTGAGCCAAAATCAACACCATTTGGTGCACAATAAACGTGAAATCGGATAAAGATATATTTAGGAGCTATATTCAAATTCTAAAAATTTTCATAGGGTTCATCCTTGTGTCCTTGTTGCACCAGGAAACTTTTATCTCGATCGGACAATAAATGCAAACCATACTTTGTTTACAAAAATACATGGACGGACGGATATGCATAAATTGACTCAGAACAAACAAATTTACAATAACATTATACCCGCAGTGTGGCATAAGGTATAAGATCCATATATGTAGCTCAGAAAGACCATAATTTTTATTTTTTAAAAAAATCACGAAGTAGCTCTTGAAAAAGTTCTTTAAAGATTCGCATTCACATGAAGCTCTGATACTAGAAAGCCCTTAAACATTTTTCCACGTTTATAGCTCCGAAAGTCCTAAGAAAAGTATTCTTTAAACTTTCATTCACAGAAAGTATTAAAAATATTCTTATAAAATCCACGTTTATGTGTATGTGTAAAATTCCTCATTATTAGAAAAAACATAAGCTTGGCCCTGAAAGTCGTTATTATTATTATTATTATTATTATTATTATTATTATTATTATTATTATTATTATTATTATTATTATTATTATTATCATTATTATTATTATTATTATTATTATTATTATTATTATTATTATTATTATTATTATTATTATTATTATTATTATTATTATCATTATTATTATTATTATTATTATTATTATTATTATTATTATTATTATTATTATTATTATTATTATTATTATTATTATTATTATTATTATTATTATTATTATTATTATTATTATTATTATTATTATTATTATTATTATTATTATTATTATTATTGTTATTATTATTATTATTTTATTATTATTATTATTATTATTATTATTATTATTATTATTATTATTATTATTATTATTATTATTATTATTATTATTATTATTATTATTATTATTATTATTATTATTATTATTATTATTATTATTATTATTATTATTATTATTATTTATATTTTTTATAAAAATTATTAATTATTTTTTAAATTCACTTCCTTGAAGTTCTTAAAAAAATATTCTATCAAGTCCTATTCATAGCTCTGCAACTTCTCATTTTTTCTTAAAAATCGTCGTTTCAATAATAATGTGTCATACTTTGATTTGACATCCGCATTGATAGATTTGAGAATTCTTCAAAAATAATATAAATATCTATTACCCTTGCAATAATAAATTTTTTCAAACAAAATTCTTAAAAATAACCATAGCGTACTTGACAGTCCATCATATAATTTTTTTTCAAAAAACCCACTTTTTTGCATTGATAACCTTCAAAAAAATTTCGTATATAATCCGGATTCATATTTCTGATAGACTTTTAAAAAAGTACAAGTTCTTTTTGTTAATAATCCTTTAAGAACCCTGTACAAAATACTTTGTACATACTTTTGAGTGCGGTTGAGGCGCTGGGAAAAACTGGAAATAAACAATCAATATTCAAAAATTACATATTTCCCAGCCGCCATAAAATACCACATGTGAACAATTCGGTGATCTTGTGCGGTGACGTATACGATAATGTGTCAGATAATAAAGGTTATGAACCACACGCACAGATGTCGATGCGCTCAGTAGATGCACAAGACCACTAGAATGAAATGATAAGCAGCCCCGCAATGTTCTCCATTCAATATAAGAATAGATAAGAACAATTATGTGACTGCGACTAGGTTAAGTTAGATTAGTTTCAGTAGTACGTAAGAAACATATTTTAAAAATAAAATTAGAACTGAATCAACAGCCAAACCATTCGGTAGGTTTTCTCTTCTCATTCAAACCCATTAAAACCTCAGCCCAATCAAATATGCATATTTTCTCTTTTTTTGGATTTTATTTTAAGAAATACTCGACAACTTTTGGGTATATTAACATAATAATGTTCATGCATTTGTCTGCTAATTTACAAATCTCACAAAAGACACGCGAAAACTCTTTGTGGAATAAAAATCACATTAGCGGAAGCTGCTGTGTTTTTTGTGCTTTCTAAATTTTCTGTTCGCTACACGCTATTTAAATCCCACACCATACCACAATTTACCATTCTTTTTCCACTTCTACGTACTATTCGAATATAATGGAAAAGGCTGCTAAATCGACTTATATGTATTCTAAGAGAGGAAACACCGAGGTCCTGTTGTTCTTTTTTTTTTTTTTGAGATTAATTTGTTGATTAAAAATTTTTGATTTTGTATAAAAGATTTAAAGTCTTCCTTCAATTTTTCACATTTTTTCCTCAATAGCGAAGGATGCATAGCAGTCATCTTGACCAAACTTAATGGGATTTTTTACTTTGTCATCTCCACACATTTTTCTTTTTCGTTCGACAAATCTTTAGCTCTCACATGCTAAAAACTCAAAAGCATAAAGCCAAACACACACACACACACTCATCTCTCCACACATAGATTTGTGTGCAAATAGTTGCCATGTTTTACGACTGGCGTTGCCAAAAAACAGCAAAAACTCCAAAATTACTTACAAATGAAAAATGTTTTACGTTAAAAAGTCTGTTTTTTTCTCTCTACAAAAACTTTTTATTTCTGCATTATTTCTGTTACTGGCTACGGAAGACTTAGCTTTGCAAATGTATGGGACACACAAAAAAATTATGAATAATGTATTTTTAAAGTAGACAGAAAGTGCTTGAGTGCATTGCACTCTGGGAAGAAGATGATGACCTCTTTTTTTTTTTTTGGAGGGAATGTTTTGGCTGTTGTTCTTCGACTTATTCGACATTCGGGTGACATTTTTGGGGTCATATTTGAGATTTCTGTCATGAGTGTGTGTGTGAGCGGTTTTTGTTTTCAAGTTCATTTAAAATAGCTTAAAAATCAATTTGCACTTTTTTGGGGGGCTTTAAGGCGATTTTTGCAAAATTTTGTATTAATCTTCTAATGTTTGATGTTTGGGGGAAAAGGGTGAAATAAGAGGATTTTAATCTATCAGTTTGAAAAACAAATCAGTTTTTGTGCACGAGTGGCCCTTACAGAATTTACATAGCTCATCTACGGTGCTCAAACATTTTATTTAAGCTCTTTACTGTGTTGGACGATACATAAGAAGCATTTATTTTTTAATTTTACTAATTTTGAAATTTCTAATATTTAAATCAAACAAGCATAACTGCTTATTGTATTGAAAATTATGTTGTCCTTTATGAAAAATTGAAAATTCCACTGTCTTAACACACACATACACTGGTGGCCAAAACTAAAGCAACTGAAATTACGAAGAGAATGAATGCCCTGTAACTTTTTTAAAAATTAAGAAAATGAGAAAGTTTTTTTAGTTTTAAATTAGGCACTTGATTCATTTTTTAAAAACTTAAAACAAAAAACCAAAATTCATTTTTATATAAAAAATAATATATGGTAAAGTCAATTTACCCGATTTTGGCTTGGACAAAACAAAAGCAACTCTGTTGTACATTTATATGATCGCTGAAATTTCAGTTGTTTGTACTATTATATTTATCGTTTTTTGCTTCCTTCAACAATTTCACTTGTCATAATTCATTTTTGAGAAGATTTTACAACAGCACCTGTTTGGTTTCACTTTTTTTAAGTACTGCCCAAAAAAGTTTAAAAATGGCTGGAAGCAAATACAGTACATGAATAAAACAGAAAATTGTCATTGACTTTGAAAACAAGCTATCGTAGAAAATGATTTCCGAGAAATATTTCATAGATATTCCTGTGATTTCTCGTATACTATGTCGATTTTATGAAACTGGATCAGTAGTAACAGTCTATAAAGGATGAAGGCTGTGAAAATTTTCTGTCTGTACTGATCAACAAATTGTGAGAGAAATAAAAAAAACAAACATTTAAGAGTTCAACTGAATTGGTAAGAGAGCTTTCATTGGATATAAGCTCGAGATCAGTGCGTAGACGAGTAGTGGCAGCTGGTCTGTGTGCCCGTAAGTTATCAAAAAAGCCATTTATATTGAAACAAAACGGAAAGCCAGGATGGCTTTCGGAAACGATAATATTAATTGGAATCCAGCTCAATGGAAAAACATTTTGATCTGGGATGAGTCTACGTTTAGTATAAAAAGCTTAGACATGAAAAAAATATGGTGAAAAAACCAAAAAAAAAAAGAAAGACTCATGCCGCAGTGTTGCAAGGGTGAAGTGAAGCATGAGGGAGTGTCAAAAATGGTTTGGCGCTATTTTTCTTTCTATGGACTTGGGCCTATCCATGAAATAATTGAAGTTATGGATCGGTTTGTTTACAAAGATGTGTTGGACATCACGTTGTACCCTTTAGCTGAGGAAAATATTCGGTTTATTTGAGTGTTTCAGTATGACAATTATCCCAAACATGCCTCAAAACTTGTCGAAGATTGGTTGCGGGAGTCAAAAATCGGTGTTTTGTCATGGCCGGCACCTGACCTAAACCCCATAGAAACCTTTGGAGTATCGTAGACAAGAAGATCAAGCGAGATTCGGAAACAAATACACACAACATTTTCGAAAGAATTCAGTGTGCCTGGGAAGGCATACCCAAGGATCAAATTGAGCATATTATAGATTCAATGCCTCGTAGGTGTTCAGCTGTTGTCAAAAATAATGGTTATACTATCGACTACTAGTCAAAATTAATTATTTTAAAATAAAAAATCAAAAAGTTGCTTTAGTTTTGACCAGGCAAAAATTGGGTCATTTTAGTTTCCCATTAATTATTTTTCATTCAAATTTTTTTTTGTATTTTTGTTTTTAGTCTTTTAAAAGTGAATACAGTACCTCATGCAAAACTGGAAAAATAATTACGATTGATTAATTTTTGTAAAAGTTACAGGGCATTTATTGTCTTTGCGATTTTAGTTGCTTTAGTTTTGGCCACCAGTGTATGCAATTATCTGTAAATTGTTAATTATGAATGTAGTTTATTTTAAATTTGACTTACCCTTGGTCTTGTTTCGTAATCTAGTGGTGATGCTACGTAAATAGCGCCTGTATTATTGTGTACGCCAAAGGCATTTCCTACGTTACCGCCTGTAATCGCGTATCGAATATTCGAGGCTGAAATGAAAATAAAAATATATAAATGTTATTAATTTTTTATTTAAAACAAGTAAGCAAAAGCTATAGTCGTGCGGGGCCGACTATGTGATACCCTACAACACTACAATATGTTAGAAGCACCCTTATGTCCAAGTCCATTTTAGAAGATTTCGCTTTTGAAATTTTGTCATGGAGCACTACCCAGATATTGCCCTTAGCATTTTTTCCAGGGACATTTGCGCACTCCGTCGTGCTGTTAGTTGTTGTGGTCCATTTTACAGCTAAACATAACCCAATGGTCATCCAAAAAGCTAGAATTCTTCCCTATCCTTAACTCTCTTCTCAGGCATGTCGATTGGCTGCATTGTGTGATCAGGATTTTTTCTGTTTTTGTTTCATTTGAGCCCCTTAATATTTTGCGATCATCTCCAAAAGCAATAAGCCGCTCTGCATGTATATGATTTGCTTGACTACGATATTTGGCTATATTCATTAACGAAATCAGCATAAAAAAGCTAGAAGTTCGCCTTTTGTGTACTTCGGATATCGCTTGTAAGTAATGTTGGTATTTTTTGCACACAAAAGTAGTGGTACATTCTACCCGCTGTCCTAAACCCTAACTACATGCGAGATTTCGTGTCCTTTGGTTCCTTTTTGCGACCTTATAACGGTTGCCAAATCAGGAACATTTTTAGTGGTTGGTCCATTTCAACCCCTAAATATATTGCGGTCATCTTTGAAAACAATAGCTCTTCTGAGCCTAACCCTACCCTTGTAAAAATGTTCGTGAAGATCGAACGATAATTGCAATCTGTATGTAATAACCCCAACCTGTGTTGTAAGGTGAAAAAATATTACAAAAGGTACTCCTCAATATTATAAGTCAAATTGAAGAAATCGAATGCTTAGAGGGCATTCTAAATTGACAAAATTTGTCAAAATCGCTCCAGCCATTCTGGAGATATAAGCATTCTAGCTAACATCCCCTTCCTTTGTATATATACATTTTATATATTTCGCTATATATATCCGATATTTTTACTATCGGCATCTACGTAAAGGTCAGAATTGACCAGTTCGTCTGTTTGTGATTTCGCAGGCATTAAAAATCTTCGCGGTTTAATGGAAAATTTGACTTTTATGAATCACAAATGCTATGGTCTATTTCAACCACTAAATATTACCCGATGACCATCAAAATTGGAAGGTTTCTGGCCAGCCTAAGCTCTAAAGAACCGTAATATGGGGTTGGGATTTCCAGAAACGGACAGACAAACAGCCGGACTGACATTTCCAAATAGCGGATATTTCGAAGTGTATTTCGGTAGTATGGTGCAGGGTAAATAAATAGAAAAATGAAGTCATATGGGGCTTTAAAAGATAATGAAGCTGTAATAGATTTTTATGATGAGATTCCAACTTTGTTTGTATATTCAGTCCTATTGATGCAAAGGTTTCACATATTTTGGTATCGATTTAATGCTGCCATTCGGGGTGTCTGATTAGCCTTAACTCTGTCAATCATATAATTATACCCTCAGCTATATGGCTAGGGAGGGTATATATCATTTGATACGGCCAAAATGTATCTCATCGAAATAACGGTTTTAGAATCTAGGTCTCTTTGGACCAAATCTGTTTCAGAACATTTGGAGTCGATCTAGCGATGTCCGTCTGTTCATTTGTCCCTCTGGCTGGTGCGCATGATAACTCTCCAAGGCAGTATCCGATTGGATAATATTATTATCAAACTTAGGTCGAGTTCAGAAATGGACAATATTTGTCCATTCCTTCTCGTACCTCACCCGCAAAAAGTCGAAATTTCCACAAAAAAAAAAAAAAAAAAAAAAAAATATTTCACTTCACAGACAGAGAAAGGATAATCTTTTTTTTCCAACTTTGCAAATCCTAATATTTGCATCAGTTCTCGGTCAGGTGCGGAAATGGACAATATCGATCAACTTAATCAAGTACCTCCCCCACAAAGGTCCAAATATTTGAATACTTTAAACTCTTATAAAATGTAATTCAAGAATCCGAAACTTTGTCTTCAAACTACACACACAACAATATTTCTACTAACCCACGGTCTGTCGTGAAGGTGGAATATATCGATCCTTTCCTTCTAGTACCTCTCCCACAAAGGGTCAAAAATTTAAATATTCATGTGGCTCATAAAACGCGAAATTAACATTCGATTCCATTCAGACTTAGAACATCTCAATATTTCTATCAACGCAAGATCTGTTATAAAGATGATAGGTATCGGACCATTCTCTCTGGTACCTCCCCCACAAAGAGTCAAAATTTTTATTAACTTAAATGATCAGAATTCCAAATTAATCATCCGGATCTCTTCATATTTCACACATCCCATTGTCTCCACTAACACAAGATCTGCTGTGAAGATGAGATATATCAAAAAATTTTGTCAACATTTTGAATATCCATGAAGCTGATAAAACACAAAATTAACATCCGAATCCATTCAGATTTGGCAAATTTCAATATTTTTATCAACACGAGATCAGTTATAAAGATGGTAGAGATCGGACCATTTCTTCTGGTACCTCCCCACAAAGGGTCAAATTTTTGAATAATAAAAACGATCATAAATCCGAAATAACCATCCGGTTCTCTTCAAATTTATTTTTACTAACACAATATCTGCCGTGAAAACGGGATGTATCGGCGCACTCCTTCTGATATCTCCCCTCTGGTCAGAGTTCTGAAAAACGGTACGCTCATAAAACGCGAAATAAGCATAAAAAAACTCTCTTCAAATTTCACACATCCAAATACGAATTGGACAATATTGGTCAACTGGATAACTCAAGGTTGGGGGCGGCAAAACCGATTGATACTATTTAACTTGTTGATTCAGAAGAACAATTTGAAAAAAAGTATTCTGATATTTGGAATAATTTCATTTCAGTAATCCAATTAAAAATTTCGTATCCTGAGGTATTAGTTCAGATCTATAGAAAATTTATCGTAAAATATCGTAATGTATCGCATGGACGACCCCATCCGATTATAACCATGTTTTTGATTGTGAAAACTACACAACAAAAATTAAAACAAGTAAAAAACTGATAAGTTCGCCCGGGCAGAACTTTTGTAAGGAAACTTTCAAAAAAACTTCCGGAAACTACCAGTTAAATGAAAACTGGTATATGGAGACTATACTAAGACGTGGACCTGCTTACGAAATTTTTTGCCATAGGCTGTAGCACCCAAATTCAAATACCAAATTTGAAACCATTCCGGAGATTAATGTAGCACAAATCATAAAAATATCGAGCATCGGCAGGTACCCTTATACAGGGGTTACACGAAGACCTGCATACATAATTTTTGTCATAGGCTGTAGTATCCATTACGAACTTTAAATATGAAATTTAAAATAAATCCGGTAAATACTGTCGCTAAAATCATGAAAATACCGAATATCGGGAGGTACCGTTATATGAGGACTATACGAAGAAGTAGACCTGCACAAACACTTTTCTGTCTTAGGCTGTAGTATCCATTACCAACTTCAAATACCAAATTTAAAACAATTCCGGTGAATAATGTCGCTAAAGTCATCGAAATATCGAATATTGAGAGGTACCGTTATAAGTGGGCTATACGAAAACGTGGACCGACATAGTCCATTTACGAACTTAACCTGCCTACTGGTAAACTATATATATGCGCAATTAGGTCGCAAGATAGCGTGATTACAAGAGAGAGACGGATAGACAGACAGACGGACATCGCTAGGTCGTCTTAGAATTTTACGCTCATACAGAATGGTTGTACTTTGTAGGGTCTGTTATGAATATTTCGAGGAGTTACAAATGGAATGACAAAGTTAATATACCCTCCATAGAATTGTGGAGGGTATAAAGAAAAATCAAATTATATTTATTTATATTCTGGTTATTGTCTACGAATGTATGTATGTAATAAATACGGATTCCGAAAATTCCAGCATTGACAAATAAATATATTAAGTTATTTCTAGTAGTTAACATATAATTTCAATTTTAGGATAATTTTCCTTCTTTAACGCTTCATATAGAACTGAAACTGAAGGCAAAGGAATCCAGTTCCTGAAAGTAATTACTAATTAATAATATATAAGAATCTCAGATTTTGTCTCGACCGTTCCAGGGATTTATCATCAGTACTGACATATTTTGACAACTGTCCCCTCTATACAACTTCCAAAATACATGTCCATTTTATGTGAACATGTTGTAATCAATTTTAAATGAATTAATTTTCTTGACTTTTTCAACACATCCAAGTGCCCACCTCAACCGACTCCCATAACGCTACACTTTGCTATTTAGAATGTAAGATTATATGCTACGACTTAATACCCACATATATCGTATGTGTATGTGTGCGCGTGTGTGTGTGTGCTTTATCCCTGTCTCCCAAAGGAAATCTTCTTAACTTTCGCAACAGCAACAACAACAACAGCAGTTGAGAAAAAAAACAGATAAAACTTTCATACGAAATAAAATGTTTTATACGTAATCCTCTTTAGAGAAAAAACATTTATTACTTTGGGTTGTTATGACAACTTTTTTAAGGATATTTAAACATTAAGAAGTTGTTTACTCCTATTACTCGTCTATGTATGTGTATGGCACGTTAATGTAAATGTATGTTGTGCCCTGAAATTGTTATGGGTTTCAACATTAAATTCTATTTGCAAAGTCGTAGGAAAATAAAAGAATGGAAGTTATGATTATGTCGTTTTTTTTTTTTTTTTGTATAATGTTGCGAGATTTGAGTGTGGGAGTGGCTTCCATTTTGGATATTTTTAGAAATTGATTTTATTTGAATTTAATTCAAATATAAAGAGTTTGCACACGTTAGACAGCCATTCAAAAAATCCAAGTGGGTAGAGTTTTTGAAATAAAAACAAAAAAACAACATAAAAAAATAACAAAGCAGTGATTGGATACGATTCCATTACAGCAGTTTTTTCTACAATATTCGGAGACCTTTAAAACATAAAATTCAGAAATCTCTTACATATGTACAAATTTGTCATTCTAATTGCAGAAATGAGCACACCTGACCTGAAAATTTGTTGTTATTAACAATATTTCATTGGCTCATTGATTTATTTTGTTTATACCCTACACCACATAGTGGTAAGGCTAATTATGTCTGTGAATTTGTTTGTAGCATGGAAGGAAGCGAGGTAGACTCATAGTTACTTTTGAGGTTCTTCATAGAATCAGTCCGTCAGTCCATGTATATTTGTGAACAAAATGCTATCCGATTGACATGAAAGTTTCCAAACAATACTTGTTGACGAACCCCATTGTATATGTTTCATCTGATTGGTTTTAAGTCCCTCACATGCGTAATATATACTCCATAAGAATTATATTTGGTATTCCAATTTCCGACTGAATTCCTAGCTCCCACATATATCATTAACCGATGTGGGGTTAATTGTGCACCAAATGGCCAATATCTGTCAAATTCGCCTGATTTTTAGCAATTTCCACTGAATTCAGTCTAGAAGCAAAAAAATCAAATTTGGTGAAAATCGGTTCAGATATAACTATGGCTCACATATACAGGGTGAGACAAAAACCTGCAACAAATTGTTAACATTTTTTTACAATTTTTTTGAATGAAAGCAAAAAATATCAGACATAGCGTCAAATTTTAATTTTTTTCGATTTTTTTAGATTTATTCGAATTGGTCACCTTTGGCACGAATTATGGCCTTCAAACGGCCAATAAAACCGTCACTCGCTACCCGAATGTGCCTCTGTGGTATTTTGACCCATTACCGGCGACGCGCTTGCTTGAGGTGATCGAAACTTTGATTTTTTTAGTGCCAACCTTGCTTCCCAAAATGCTCTAGACCCAATAGTCCAACGGATTGATATCCGGAGATTTTGGTGGTCACTGTGCGCTGGAAATGAAGCGAGGAATCTCATTTTGTAACTACTATTGGGTGGCGCGTGCTGAGTACGATGGTGGTGAGTCCTGTTGGAATGCCCAAGGCTTTAATACAGCCTCCAGAATATTTTCGCGATAATATTTGGCATTTATTCTGATGTCGCGGTCGATTAATACGAGCGGAGAGCGTCGGCTGTCATGGCGGCCCACACCATCACCATGGCCGGCGCTTGAGTTCTCATCGGAGAAAACTAAATTCGACAGTTCACCACTTTCGGCCAAGCGAAGCAACTCTTTAGCTCTTCTAAATCTATTTTCTTTCTGTTGCGGTGTAAGTTCTTGCACTTTTTGGAATTTCAATGGCTTTACCCCGAGCTCATTGCGATACGTTCAGCTTAAAGCCATTTTTCGGCATCTGCGACACGGGTTTCGATCAAGTTGCTACTTTACTTCTCGAACCATTTCTGCTGAGGTTGCTGTTTTCTTCCATCCACTTCCTTGACGTCGGGCTACACTACCGGTATTACGGTAATGAGCAATGGTAAGAAACACAAAAGATTTATTCACATTTTAATGCTGGAGTGCTCTAAGGATAGCCACTTGCGGTTTTCCAGCCAAATATAAAAAAATTACACTATCACGCTTGCATTCCATAACGAATATTTTTTTTCTGGGAAATTCTCACCAAAATGCTTTTGTACGCTTGTAAACAATATCAGGAGCTGTCACTAGAATAATTTTAACAGCTGTCGGATGAGTGTTTTAGAAAAGACAGCAGTCTGAAGTTGGCTGCAGTTTTTTCATCTCAACCTGTATATGTTTCATCTGATTGGTTTTAAGTCCCTCACATGCGTAATATATACTCCATAAAAATGATATTTGGTATTCCAATTTCCGACTGAATTTCTAGAAGCTAGTACTTCAAATTTAGTGTAAAGTTCAAATAAAGCTATAGCTCCCATATATATGCTTCATCCGATTCGGTGTTAAAGTTTCTTATATGCGTATTATGCATACCACAACAATAATATTTGATACCAGACATCAGATGCAGCTGGAAAATACCTCTGCCAAATTTTATCGAGATTGGTTCAAATTTGTATACATATACCTGCCATATACAGCTTCATCCGATTTTTTGGTTATTGCTCACCATATGTATAATATCGGGCCAAATTAAAAAAAAAAAATCATATTTTATCAGATTTTTCCATTTGTTGAAACTGGGTCCGGTATACATATTAATCGAAATCATATTATGCACTATACATCAATATTATTTGGTACTAGAGGTACAATAGCTTTCGTCAAATTCGTTGAAGATTAATTCAGAATTGAATATAGTTCCCAAAAAAAGGTGACTACTCTAAAACCATTATACGCATTCAAATAAGGTTCATTGTTGATATGACCTTCTCCACATATAAACTTTTTTACGGGAGCTACTAAATAAGCATAGTGGTATAGGGTATCATAAAGTCGGCCCTGTCCGACTTTTGACTTTTCCTTACTGGTTTGTATATTTTTTGACATAAATATTTTATTGAAATGGTTGCTCCTTACTTCAACAAAATCACAAATATAAATACAAAAAAAAAAACTTGTTTTTATTTTTTCCAAAACGTTTTTTTTTCTTTCACTTCCTGAGTATCAAACGTAATGCAGAGCACTTCATTATAATTGCCTTTAATTTTTATTCGGAATTTTACTTGCTTTTCGCCTTTGTTACTCATTTGGGTGAAACGACAATGTGAACAACTATTGCATGATTTATACGAACATTTTCGGAATTTCTCCCATTTCTCAGTCTCAGTAACAAAATGTTCAGCAAAAGAAAAAGTAAACCCAAAAAATGTATAAAGACTTTGAGGCGTCGTATTTAAAATACAACTGTTATGTGATTCTCCGGAATTTGTTGACAAAGTTAAAATTGGGGGTGGAACAAAGACGAAGAGATCCTACCAAAAGATAAAGTTTTTGGAGTAAACGTTTGCACGTTCTGAAAATTTAATGATAAAGTTTAACTAGTTAAAGGTATGTCGTCTAAACGTTTACAAATTTTTTCCCATGAAGTGAACATTTGTGAGTTGAAAGTTTGTCGAATTCTTGGTAGAGGAAATACGTTTTAAAATTAATGTAAAATTCAAGTGAATAATTGGGTGTTTATTGCACCTCTAGTTTTGAGAAAATAGAGCTTTTAGACGAGGAACATATTTTACGGATGTAAAAAAAAAATAAAATAAACAAGTAAGCAAAGGCTATAGTCGTATGGGGCCGACCAACCGCAAAATCAGGATTTTTTTTGTGGTCCATTTCAACCCCTCAATATTTTGTGTTCTTCTCTAAAAACAAAAGGCTTATATTCTGACATTAATCTAACCCCGTCAATTTGGTGAGGATCGGTCCATAATTGCGACCTGTAGCGTGATTACAAATTAACATGGACATACATAGCTAGATCGACTCAGCTCGCCGAGATATAAAGAATATATGTGTAGGACCCATATTTCGAGGTGTTGCATAATTTTTGGCCCAATCAAACTTATAACAACACATAGTGCTGTAGGGTATAATGACTCTACTCTGTAGCCCTGATTCCAAATATAAATTAAATAAATATAAATTTTTTGTACTTTCTATTATTACTTACACTCATTGTGATCCTTGGCATTGACTGTGAGTACTGTTGTCTGTAAATCGGCATTTTCATCGATTTCAGTTTCGTATAAAAATTTATCAAAATAAGGCGGTGAATCGTTTTTATCGGCAATACCAATGCGTACAAATTTTGTAACTGTAATGAGAAAATGAGAAAAAATACAAATTAAAGTTATTTTATATCATATTTAATACTAATATATAATAATTTTTATTATTTTTATTGAATTTATTAAAATTTACGTGGATTTAAAAAGACATTTTGTCGAACTCCATATTTTTTGGTTTCATATTTAGGAATAATCTTAGATACCATTTCTAATAAAATTGTAATTGTAGACGGGTATGGGGCAGAGAAACCGATTTATAATCACATATATATAATTATAATAATTAGTATTATTACTATAATAATAATAATAATAATAATAATAATAATAATAATAATAATAATAATAATAATAATAATAATAATAATAATAATAATAATAATAATAATAATAATAATAATAATAATAATAATAATAATACTGATAATAATTATAATAATAATAATAATGATGATAATAATAATAATAATTAATAATAAATTCTTTCGAAAGCCACCACCTATGTGGAAACTGTTGTATGCTATACAAAGACGTGGATCTGCATATGTAATTGTTTGTAATAGGCCGTAATACTGATTCAGAACTTCAAATACGACATTTAAAACAATTTTACCCATTACCGACATCAAATACAAAATTTCAAACAGATCCGGTTAATTATGTCGCTAAAATCATCAAAATACCGAATATAGAGGCCTATTCGAAAACGAGAATCGACATGACAGATTTGCGAACTTAACATGCCTACCTACACGTGTGTGCAAAATTTTATCTTTATATCTCGATTCGTTCGTGGTTTCAACAGTCCGACAAACGAACAAAGAGATAAACAGACGAACATCGCTAAATCGACCTGGAATTTTACGCTGGGTCTAACAAACATTTCGAGGAGTTATAAACGGAATAACAAAGTTAATATTCCCTCCATAGTATGGTGGAGAGTATGAAAACTAATACTTAGTTTCGTTGTCTCACATAAATAACCCATGATTGGGCGTAAATTTTTTTATACCCTCCACCTTGAAAAGGAGGGTATATTAACTTTGTCATTCCGTTTGTAACATCCCTAAGTATTCCTTGTAGACCCCATGAAGTATATATATATTCATGTTCAGCATAGAATTCTAAGTCGATTTAACTATGTCCGTCTGTCTGTCTGCCTGTCCATCCGTATGTCTGTCTGTCTGTTGAAATCACGAGACAGCCCACATTATTTGACGTAGAGCTTCAAAATTTGGCAGAACAATTTTTATTGTGTCTAGCACGGTTGGTATTGGACATGAGATATATCGGTCCATTTTTTGGTATAGACGCCATATAACGGTACCTCTCGATATTCTCTATTTTGATGATTTTCGCCACATTTTTTTATGGAGTAGTCTAAAAATTGGTGTCTGTAAGTCACAGTGGGTTCTGGCTTCGGTGGCGAAACATTGTATGTATAGGTCCACGAGTTTGTATATCCGCCATATAACGGTACCTGCCGATATTCGGTACTTTGATGATGATTTGACTTTTTTCGACATTTTTCCACCGATTTGTCTAAAAGTGGTATTTGTGGGTCGTAATAGGTTCTAGCTTCGGTAGCGAAGCACTGTATGTATAGGTCCACGTTTTGGTATAGCTCCCATATAACGGTATCGGGCAATATTTTGATGATTTTTGCCACATTTGTCTAAAAATTGGTATTTGTAGTTTATAAAGGTTTCTAGCCCGGTGGCTGAACATTGAATATTTAGTTCCACGTCTTCCTGTATTTGGTATTTCGACAATCCTAGTCACATATACCCACGAAATTTTTTCAAATTTAGTATTTAAGAAGTTTTGGTAGATGACAATCCTTGAAGTATAAAATTGTCTATAGAGGTTCTCGTTTTGGTATGGTCCTCTAATAACGGCCTCACCCACTTTATGGTTTTTTAAAAAGTTGAACAGTATTTTCCAAACGGACTTACTGGTATTTGTAGTTTAAAATGGAACACGTTTCAATGAAGATACATTTATACAAAAATGCTTTCTTTACCCAAAGGTGGAGGATATTAAAATTCGGCCCGTTATGTTTTTTACTTGTTTAAAAAAAAAAACTTTCTCAATCTTACTTTTTTTGAATAAACAACCCATTTTATCTTGAAAAATATACACATTTACATTTAAAGTAGGATAAATTTGATATACAATATTGCCAACTATCAATTATGGCGAATTTTTCTCTCCATCAAAATTGGCGTATTTGGTTACAGCCAACTTTCGGTTAATAAAAACAGTCGGTTTCATGATGACTTTGACTTTGTAGGGAACAATGCATCTACTTAAGTTCAAAAACTTTTCTTGGTATCGAATGTAAACATATACTTCTCTTCTCCCACGCTTTTCTCTCCTCGAAGAGAATATATGCAAATATTTGCTTTGCACATTTCGTGCATACATGTATAAGCTCATGTACACACACCCGACTGTCTCTACACCAATTATATATGCATTTTATTCTTATTATTTTACAATATATTCACATTGTGTAATTGGAATTTGTTCACTCATGATTGCATTCTATTGAACAATTTAAATAACAATACAAGAGATGAATGTGTGTGTGTGTTTGTGTGTCTCTCTTTCTCTCTTCTGTCCTGACTCAATCACTCTGTCTCGTAGTCAATGTAAATATTGATGATTGCCAGCAAGTCATGAAGAAAATTTGACACACAAGACAGAAAAAAAGGATATATCTTTGTATTTATAATAAGTAGTTTCATGTGTGTGTGTGTGTGTGCATGTGGGTGTGTTGCATTTGTGTGCTTTCACCAAATTCTATGGCAAAATTTTTGATTTAATTTAGTTATTGAAGTGATAAGGCAAAAATATATTTTTAAATAATTAAAGAGTTATTGTTTTGTAAATAAATGCAAATATGCTGGCATAGTCCAGCTTTCTGTTTTGCATATTTTCATAGCTGAAAACAATATTGCATATTTAATAATTAAAGAGCATTCAATAATTTAAATTTTAAATTTAATTAAAAATTAAATATGGCAAACATTTTTTTTTAATTCACTGAACACTTCAATTACAAATTATGAAGCAAAGGTGGAGGTTTTTCGCAATAGAATTTATAATGAGGGAAGGATATAAACTTTGTCTCATGATTAGATTATTTTTTTTTTTCAATTTTAATCATTTTTAAATTGCTTAAATTAAATTAAACAACTTTAATTATAGCATTTCTTTCAGATATCTTTTGAATTTCAAGAAGTCATGAACTTTCATATTTTTTCAATTTGTACCGGATTTTTAAGACATATTTTTAAAGAGTGTAGAAATTTGAACAATATTTTTTACAGTCGTGGAAATTGGTAAACAGCTGTGGAAGTTTTAAAAATATTTCTCAAAATGTCGAATTTTTTAGGAATATTATTTTCTTTTTTAAGAATTCTTAAAAAAAAAATAAATTCTTGAAGTAATAAAGAATATTTTTTTTTGTTTTTTTTTTTTCTTTTTTTGGGAAATTGTTTTAAATAACTATTAGCCTGACAGGACGAAGTCGACCCAAATGAATTTAAATCCAAGGCGGCTTTCCAATATTTTATAGTGTCGGCCCGCCTGCTTATAGCCTTTGCTTTTTTGTTTCAAATTTTTGTTTAATAGGAGGGGATTTTTAAAAATTTTTCTTAAATAGATTTTTAAAAGTCTTTTTAAACAGTATTGGACATTTTTTATATATTAGTGTATTTTTAAATAATATATTTTAAACAGACGTGAATTTTGTATTATTATTTTTTTAAATAGATGTGGTTTTTTTGAATATACGTGAATTTTTCAATAATATTTTTGAATAATATTGGATTTTTTAATTGAAGTGGATTTTTCAAAAGATCTTTAATTTTTTTTTAGAACATTGGATTTCTTAAAAATATTTTTTAAATAGCCCTAGATTGGATTTTGATTTTTTTAATTTTTCTGTAGATACTTGGATTTTTTGAAAATATTTTTGGATATAAAAAGTAATTGTTGATTTATACAATCGTGGATTTTTTAATAATATTTTTTCAATTAGACGCATATTTTTAAAAAAACCTTATAATTAAATTTTTTATAGAACCTTCCATTTTTTTAATATTTTTTAAATTGACGTGTATAAGACTTTAAATCTTTTTTAACTTATTATTATTATTATTTTTTGTAGATCTTTGGATTTTTTAAAATTGTTTTAATGGTTGTGGATTTTTAAAGTAATTGTTGATTTATTTCAAATAAAATAGTTTTTTTTGAATTTTGAATCTGAATTTGTTGAGTTTGAGTTTTTTAATATTTTTAACTTAGGAATTATTTTAAAATATTTTTTTAAATATTGTTGGCATTTCAAGGTTTTCTCAAAGTCGTGGAATTTTTAAACTTAAACCTTGAAAGTTAATTGTTCCCATAATCAGAAGACTGTCATTCTCTTCTATTTATGAGTTGACCTATTGGTCTTTTCTTTATAAGAAAGTCTATTTTTATACCTTCAGCCATATGGCTAGAGATACGGCCGAAACGTGCCTCATCGAAATAACAGTTTTAGACCCTAGCTCTCTTTGGACCAAATCCGTTTCAGGATATTTGGAGTCGGTCTAGCGATGTCTGTCCCTCCGTACGGCAGTCTCTCTGTCTGTCTGGCTGGCTGGTGTGCACGATAACTCTCGAATAGAGTGTCCAATTTGGTCCAAACTTTGTACATAGTAATATTATTGGCAACATAGATCGAGTTCGGAGATGGGCAATATCTGTCCACTCCTTCTGGTACATCCTCCACAAAATGTCAACATTTTCAAAAAAACAAAAAATATTTTACTGCACAGAAAGGGAAAGGATTATCCGATTTTGCGAATTATTTGTGAAGATGGAATATTATCGGTCCACTCCTTCGGGTACCTCCTTCAAAAGGGTCAGCATTTTGAATAATCAAAATGATCATAAAATCCGAAAAAGTTCTCGGTTTTCTTCATATTCCACACATTACATTATTTCTACTACCACAAGATCTACTCTGAAGATGGGATATATCGATGGATTCCCTCTGGTACCTCCCCCACAAATGGTCAAAATTTTGAATAATCGTGAAGCTTATAGAACTCAAAATTAACATCCGATTCCATTCGGACTTGGCAAATATTTCTATCAACTTAAGATCTGTTATAAATATGGTAGATACGGAAGCATTAATTCTGGTATCTCCCCCACAGAGGGTCAACATTTTGAAGATCAAAGACGCTCATAGAACGTAAAATGAATATACGATTCCATTCAGACATCGCATATCTCAATATTTCTATCAACACAAGATCTGCTATAAGGATGTGAGGTATCGGACCATTTCTTCTGGTTACCCCCTCATAGAGTCCAATATTTTGAATATTAATGTTCGATTTCCTTCAATTTTTGCACAAACCAATATTTTTATCTGTATTAGATGCAAATGAAATACTTCGGTCGACTATATCTGGTACTTCACGTACAATTAAACATTTTCTTAAAATTGTAACATATCTCATATAAAATTAAGGAAGTATCCAATATAGTCCAAACCTAGTAAGTCGCAATATTTATTTATTCCGGTCCGTTACGAAATTTCAATATTGGCCCATTCCTTCAGAACCTACGCCATAGAGGGTCAACAATTTGAATAATCATAACAAAAGACCAAATATATTTAAATCATCGAACATTGGCTGACGATATACATACATTTGTCGGCAATACCGACTGAAACTTTTTTTTTTTTTTTTGAGAATGTCTATGTGTCCTCTTACTCGGAAAACAAATATTGGTCCTGTTGTTCGGAACATAGTTAAAATTCCTCATAAGTTATTTGACAGACATATTTTCAATTTTCTGCCTTTTCATCGAATTGCCTGCAATTGGATATTTGGGGCATAATTTCGGCAAGAAAAACTCTATCTCTGCGAGCAGGCTTCAGTTATGTCATATGGAGCTACGAGATGTATTTTCCTAGTAAATTATTTCTGATTTTACCTTTCAGCTTCTTATAGGAAACAAAAACATTCTGTGGAAAATTTTGAACTGAATATTGGTTTAGGCCCAATAGATCGGTGCATTCTCATTTTCGATATTTTGAAGGTTCGTGTACATTTTTGTAAAAAAAGTTACTGGAACGAACCATATGAGATTATTTTTAATAAAAATTTTCGTAAAAAAATATTCATTGTTTGTCCATATTTCGAAGTTTGCTCTATATAAAATATATGGCCGATTTTTTTTTCTGGAGCTTTGAAGAAGTGATTTCACTTAAATGTATTATTTCCTTTGTATGGTTTTAGTTCACCTTTGGATTCAATTTTTATTTTTTAAAAAATATTTTTATTCCTTTTTTTCTAATAGCTGAACCACATCATTGCTTAAAAATTAGTTTGGAATAGTCCCTAGAAATTACAGTTCTATAGACCCTAGCCACAACTAAAAGAGCTGCAACTATTGTTGAACTCATTAGTGTGTAGAAGACCATATCGCTAAAGTATTTCCAGGGTATTTTCAAATATTCTGAACTATCGAGGTTTTTTTTTCAAATTCAAAAATGTTGAGTATTTTAAAGCTATTATGGAGGAAATACAAATGTCGGCCAGAGCAAACATAACGCAGCTTTTTGGCTTTTTATTTACATAAATATCTCATTCTTTACCAGAATTCGCTCATATTTCCTAATTCAGCTGGTAGTCTTTCCCAGCCCATTTTGAAGTAATTTACTTGACGTACCACATTGCGTATGAATTATGCCGGATATGATTTATTATTTATTGCTCATACGACGAGAAGTACCGAGGAAATAAACGTGCCTGTGTGTGTCTGCTGCGCCACATGATTTTCTTCATAACTGTTTTTTCCCAATTTGACTTCAAAGACAAATTATCTTATGTCTTACACATCCTTGGAAAATTTCACATTTTTCTACTCTCATGAGTTTAATTTGGTTACATTTCCGTATGGCATCTTGTGGGAAATAGCAAGACAGGCAGCAACACAGAGAACAAAAAGAAATCCGTTGTTGTCAATCTGTGTGTTCATATGTGCACTTCATTTTCTTTTCTTGGAATTTCACATTAAAGCATTAAATTAAATTTATGCGTGCAACCAAAAATATAGACATGAGAAAATTATATATAAATTATACAATTCGGCAAAAATTATGGGGGGTATGGAAAATTAGATTACAGATATATATTTTTTGGTTTTCGGAGGTTATTAGTATAACATATATTTTTATTTTTAGAATTTTAAGTAATTTAGCTGTCTTGAATTTTAATGGCAAATAAAAAAAAAACTGCTCAGAATCTGAGGAGAAAAAATTTTAAATTTTAGATAAAATTAAAAAAAAAATAAAATTTCCCTCAGATTAAGGAATATTATTTATTTTTTAAATATTTTTTAATCTTTAATATTTTATATTAAATTCAATTTAAATATTTTTTCAAACGACAAAAAATGTCACATATTTAAATCTCTTATATTTTATTCTGAATTCTGTTTTCCCATATTTTTTTTTTTTTACTTTGTTGTATTTTCTTCGTATGTTCTTCGCTCATCCCCATAGCTGTTGTTGCTATTCAAAATGTCACACACTCAAAAGAGCCGCATTGGTGGGACAAAAAGTATGCCAAGACTGCAAACTATCGTAAAAAATGTTTGCTCCAAATCCATTTGGGAGGAAGCTGACATACAATTGTCCTAAATATCATTTTCTGTCTTTAAATCCCAACGATTTTTTTCAACATATCCAAATAAAAAACAGAAGAGAAAGGAAAAAGATCATCATCTTTTTCTGTATCTTAAATGTATCGGGAAGTAAATATTTGAAGTTAAGCGAAAAGAACAGTGTGCCGTCAGGGGATATGTGAGTCACTGGAGAGGTGACCTCTTGCAGTGCGGGGTACTTTAAAGGGACTAATAAAAAATTAAGTAAAAAAGCAGTAAGTTTGGCCAGGCCGAAGGAATACCCTCAACCATTTGGAAGGGAATTAAGGGAAAATAAGTAAATAAAATCCTTTAAAAATCCTGCAAAAATCTTAAAAATTCCGAAAATAGCCTATAGCCGAGTCTAAGCGAAGACGTGGATCTGCATAGGCAACTTTTGTCATAATCCATTGCAATATTCAAATACGAAACCTGAAAAAATCTGGTGAATAATGTAGCTAAAATCACCAAAATACGGAATATAGGGAGTTATCGGGGCTTTACGAAGACGTACACCTGCATAGACAATTTTTTGTCACAGGCTGTAGTACCTATTAAGAACTTCAAATGCCAAATATAAAACAATTCCGGTGAAAAATGCCGCTAAAATCATAAAAATGCCGAATACCGGGAAGTGCTGTTGTATGGGGGCTATACAATTTCGGTGAATATTGTACCTGAAGTCGTCAAAATACCGAGTGTAGGGAGGTACTGATATATGAGGCCTATAAGAAGAACTGGACCTGCACAGATAATTTTATGTAATAGGCTGTAGTATCCATTATGAACTTCAAATACCAAATTTGAAACAATTCCGGTGAAAATGCCGCTAAAATCATGAAAATACCGAATATAGGGAGATACTTATATATGGGGCATATACGAAGATCAGGACCTGCATTTATAATTTTCTGTCACAGGCTTTAGTACCTATTAGGAACTTCCTATACTTAATTTCAAACAATTAAAGGGAATATTGCACCTAAAATCGTCAAAATACCGATTATTTGGAGGTACTGATATATGGGTCCTATAAGAAGACCTGGACCTGTACATGATGAGATAAAAACTGCAACAAAGTCAAACGCCATAATTTTTACATTTTTTTAGTTTTATTTAATGAAAGCAAAATATGTCGGAAGTAGTATCAAATTTTAGAATAAATTTAGATTTGTACGATTTGGTCACCTTTGGCACAATTATGGACTTTAAACGGCCAATGAAACCGTCTCACGCTAGTCGAATATTGCTTTGATGAATGTAGCTTGAGGTGATCGACACTTTGGTATTTTTTAGTGCAAAACTTGCTTTCCAAAATACTTCAGACACAATAGTCCAACGGATTGGTATCCGGAGATTTTGTTGGCCACTGTGCGCTGGAAATGAAACGAGGAACCTCATTTTGTAACCATTCTTGGGTGGCGCGTGCTGAGTTCTGTTCGAATGTCGTCAAAGTCTGCGGCTAACATGTTTGCGTGCCCATGGCTGTAATACAGCCTCCAGAATATTTTCGCGATAATATTCGGCATTTATTCTGAAGCCACGGTCGATTAATACGAGTGCAGAGCGACTATCGGCTTTTATGGCGGCCCACACCATCACCATTTCCGGCGCTTGAGTTCTGGTGGCCAACCGAAGGTGCACATTTTCAGCTGACCTCTTTGGCAAGTAAACACGATCATTTTGTTTGTTTACAAACTGCAGGACATCAAATGGTTTCTCACCGGAGAAAACCAAATTCGGCAGTTCACCACTTTCGGACAAGCGTAGCAATATTTTCTTTCTGTTGCGGTGTAAGTCCTGGCATTTTGGAATTTAAGTGGCTTTACCCCGAGCTCATTCTTTAGTATTTGCCGAATGGAATATTGCGATATGTTCAGCTCACAAAACATTTTTCAGCCACTGCAACCCGGATATCGATTAAGTCACTTCTTTAATTTTCGAACCATTTCTGCTGATGTTGCTGTTTTGCTCCGTCCACTTCTTTGACGTCGGGCTACGCTACCAGTATCACGTAGTACGAGCGATAGTATGAGACACCAAAGATTTTTTCACATTTTAATGCTGGAGTGCCCTAATGATAGCCTCTTGTGGTTTTCCAGCGAAATATGAAGAAATCACCTTATCACGCTTGAATTCCATCACGGATAACTTTTTTTCTTGGAAACTCTTACCAAAATGCTTTCGTACTCTTGTAAACAATATAATGGGCTGTCACTGGAATAATTTTAACAGCTGTCGAACGAGTGGCTTAGAAATGATAGCAGTCTGAAGTTGGTGGCAGTTTTTTCATATTTTTTTCATGGGCTTTATACAAAGACGTTCACCTGTATAGGCAACTTTTGTCATAAGCCATTATAATATTCAAATACAAAATTTGGGTGAATAATGTAGCTAAAATAATCAAAATGTCGAATATATGGCGGTATCATTATATGGGGGTATACGATATCGTGGACCTATATAGACAATACTCTTCCAGGGGATAAAGTATTCAGATGGAAATTTTTAGACAATTTCATTGAACAAATTGGCTACAATCTTTAAAATAGGAAAATGAGGGAGTTGCCGTTATATGCGGGGTCTACGCGATATCGTGGACTTGATCTGCCTGCAGACAAAATACTGATCTGCGCAAATTTTTAGCTTCCTGTCTTTAAATGTTTTGACTCTAGCGTGATTACAATAGGCGGACAGACGAATGAGCGGAGAGAGCTAAGTCGTCTCAGAATTTTACGCAGATCACTTTGTTATGTTTAAAATTATTATTTCGAGGAGATACAAACGGAGTGGCAAACTTAAAATACCGACATTATGTATGGAGGAGGGTGTAAAAAGTACAAGAATATATTATTTGTTATTTTTAGTATTTATTCAAAATCTGACTTTTTTGAAAGATATATGTTTCACAGAGTCCAGGAGCTGAATTCTATGAAAATATGGAATGAAAAATGTTTTCCAAAAAGACAACAAATTGTCAATAAGCTTAATAGTTTTCAAACTATTGATATTGGTTTTCTCTGAATTTCAAATCGCAATTATGTAGTCTGACAGCAAACTTGGTAGATAGATTGGCTTACTGGTAGACCTTATATAGGCATTGATCTTAACTTTATTAAAAAATTCACATCTGACATTTCTCTACTTTTAACATATTGGTGTATTTATTTCTTTTACTCAGGTTATCCTTCCCACCTGTTTTACCTTCTTCCAAAAATCTCCATACCGAGACTAATCTTAAATATTTTCCCCCGCATACTTTCATTTACAGATTTCCCAAAAAAAAATGTACGTGGTATTGAAGATAAACCATTTTTATCTGTCCATTACTACATCTTCAAAACATTTGTATTTTTCTTGTTTTTCGCTTGTCTATTTTAAATGTTTGTGCGTGCGTGGAAACTACACATATATATATTTTTTCTCAAGAAGGTTAAATCCCACGTATATTTGTAATTTGTCCATTAATGTTTTCTCTTTTCTTCATTTTGGGGAACGACACGTAAGAATTTGGTATATTATTATTGTTGTTGCTACTGCTCTTCTTAGTATTCCGTATGCACTGCTGGTAACTGTTCAACATTTATTTCATCTTAAAGCTTCAGTTGCCGGTATTGTCGGTGGTGGTGGTAATGTTCACACACCCACCGAAGCTGAAGTAACACCACACCATCAAAACAAAAAAACTACTTAAAGTTTTCATATTCCCGGGAAAAAGGGTTGTTCAAGTAGTTTCCCTAAACCTTTACAAATTGTCATCTTTATTGGGTTACAAGTTTTTCCTGATTATCTGTGTACATTTGAGTGTGTGTGTGTGTGTAGATGTGTGCTTTTATATTGGTTACAGTATTATTAAGAATAAAAGAAAATGTGGGTGGCTCTTACTTGAAGTAAAATGAAACCTTATACATCGCGGGAGGAATTTATAGTACTATTTTCCAGAAGTCACTTCAATTAAAAAAAGGAAAAGTAAGGAAGGAATTTGTGTTACATAAATATAGATTCGGCCAATATTTTTATATATATCTATAGCAGTGAAATCCAACACACTTGATTCTATGCCTATTTTGGTAGTCTCTGCCAAAATTCATCCAATTTGGGCTAATATTACACATTTGGCGAACAGTATACTTCAAGTCGAACAAAATATATGGAAGCTATATCCAAACTGCAAAATCAATATTTTTCCCGTTTTTCGTTTTTTTAATCCCCAAAAATGTTGCAATTATCGCCAAAAACATAAGGCTTCTATTTTGATCCTAACCTTAGCTCTTAATATCCTCGATTTTTATTCAATGAAAAACAATTCTTTTACTAAAAAAAAATATTAAAAACAAATCCACCTTTATTTGTCCTTTAAAATATATTGTAAGAAAATTCGAGATTTTTTTTAAATATTTAAAGAAATTCCACACTTATTTTTCCTTAATTTTTTTAAAAATGCTATAGCTGAGCGGGGCCGACCATGTGATACCCTACAACACTATAATACATTGGAAAACCTCTCCTAATACAAACACATTCTAGTCGTCCTCCACAATTTTACCTTTGGTTTTTTACAGGGAATATTTTCCATCAAGGGATATGCTAGTCAATTGAAAGGTGACCTCTTGTAGTGCAGGGTATTTTAAAAGAACAGAAACAAAAAACAAGTAAATAGCAGTAAGTACGGCTGGACCGAAATTTGAATACCCTCCTCCATTTGGAACGAATTTGGAAATTTTCAAAACAAAAAATAAATAAGAATAAAATTCTGGTAAAATCTAAAAAATTCCGGATATAGCCGTTATATCAGGGAATATACGACCCTGTGATACCCTTCAACGGGGCCGACCATGTGATACCCTACAACACTATGATATATTGTAATCTAGTCATACTGCACAATGTTACCTTTTGTTTTTACCAAAACAATTTCACACAAAAGTTGTGGTCCATTTCACCCGCATATTATTCAAGCGTCGTCCAAAATGCTACTCTTCTGCGCTGCTCTAAACCCCAACCTCATGCAAAATTCCCTGTCGATTGTTTTTATACCCTCCACCACACTATGGAGGGTATTTTAAATTTGTCATTCCGTTTGTAACTCCTCGAAATACTCATGTCAGACCCAACAAAGTATATATATTCTTGATCAGCGTAACATTCTAAGATGCGATGTCCGTCTGTCTGTCTGTCTGTTGTAATCACGCTATCTTTCGAATGAATTGAGATAGATGGCTAAAATTTTGCACACATGTTTATTTTTCCAGTAGGCAGGTTAAGCTCGTAAATGGGCCATGTAGGTCCACGTTTTCATATAGCCCCCATATAACGGTACCTCCCTATAAATAAATATATATATATATATATATATATATATATATATATATATATATATATATATATATATATATATATATATATATATATATATTTATATATATATATATATATATATATAAATATAACGGTACCTCTCGATTAGCGACATTATTCACCGGAATTGCTTCAAATTTGGTATTTGAAGTTCGAAATGGATACTACACCCTAAGACAGAAAATTGTATGTGCAGGTCCACGTCTTCGTATAGCCCCCATATAACTGTACGTCCCAATGTTCGGTATTTTGATGATTTTAGCTACATTATTCACCGGAATTGTTTCAAATTTGGTATTTGAAGTTCGAAATGGATACTACACTCTAAGACAGAAAAACGTCTGTGCAGGTCCACGTCTTCGTATAGCCCCCATATAACGGTACCTCCCTATATTTCGTATTTTGATGACTTTACCGACATTATTTAACAGTATTTTTTCAAATTTGGTATTTAAAGTTCGCAATAAATACTACACCTTATGACAGAAAATTGTTTGTGCAGGTCCACGTCTTCCTATAGCCCCCATATAAGGGTACCTCCCAATATTCGGTATTTTGATGATTTTAGCGTCATTATTCACCAGAGTTGTTCCAAATTACGTATTTCGAGTTCATTATGAGAACAACAATCTGTGACAGAAAATTGTCTGTGTAGGTCCAGGTCTTCGTATAGGCCCCATATATCAGTTCCTCCGTATATTCGGTATTTTGACGATTTTAGGTACAATACCCATCGAAATTGTTTGAGATGTGTTAGGGTAAGGGTACCAGTTGTCGGCACTTTTAGGATTTTCGCGTTTTTAATCGCTCGCCATTCTGAGTGGAACTTTTCAATTATGACAAAGTTAATTTATTCAGATTTGAAATTTTGTATAGTTTTTGCAATAATAAAATTTCTTTCTTTTTATTAAATTTCATAAATTTGTAGTTTTATTAAAACAATGCTTTTTTTGCCAGTAGTCGGCACCACTTGCCAATTGTCGGTATGGCATGTTCCAACAGTTGGCATACCCATATTTTTGTTAGAATAATTAATAATAATAATAAATTAATTCATTAAAATATAATATTTTTGTTTAGTTAAACTGATTCGACGTATTTATTGTACTTTTCTCAAGAATATGGATTGTTGAGGACCTTCGCAGACAAAAATTTAATTTTTATTAGAATAAATCATCTTTTTTTAGCGGAATTGTACACAAAGATAGCTGACCATATATTTGAAGTAAACCAAATACATTTAGTTGTAAAAGTTTCATTTATTTGGGCTTAAAAATAAAAAGTGCCGACTACTGGGACATGCCGAACTTAGGCACACTTACCCTATTTGAAGTTCGTAATGGATGCTGCAGCCTGTGACAGATAATTGTCTATGCAGGTGCAGGTCTTCGCACAGCTCCGATACAACGGTACCTCCCTATATGCGATATTTTGACGATTTTAGCTAAATTATTCACTGTTTATTTCAAGTTTCGAGTTTGAATATGGTAATGGCTTATGACAAACAATGCCTATATTAGGTGTTTTTAAAATTTTAACAGAATTTTTTTAGAATTTTATTTTTTGAAAAATTTTAAAGTCGTTCCAAAAGGTGGAGGGAATTCAAAGTTCGGCCCGGCCGAACTTACTGCTTTTTAACTTGTTTTTATTCTAACCTGTATACATCTTGAAAAACAATAGGTTTTAATTCTGACCCTAACTATATCCCATGCAAAATTTCTTGAGAATGGGACCAATCAAATATAAAAACAGAATTAAATATATTGAATACGATGAACATATATTCATACTTCGACCTGGATAAATTCTACCAATTTTCGATACTAACTATTAAATTAACAAAAAATATGGTTATGTCATTCTTTGCACCTCTAAAAAGAATGAATGATTTGAAAACTCTCTGATGAATAATTGAGCTCTAATTTTTTAACATCCAAAAAAATATTTGACATTTCCTAAATGTTACCAGCCAAACAACAAATTGAATACTCAAATGTAATATCACTTTGCCTCCACAACCGGCCCCAGTAAGATGTGTAGGCTCAAATATTTTACCTTACACTAAATCAAAGTTCTTCTTCCAATTTCGTCTGGCAGTTTTAAAATATTTTCAATTCCTTTAAGGTATTTGATCATCCAGGTTAGTATTATTCATTGTTTTTTTCCTTTTTCACATCAATTGTATTCCCCTAACCAATTTGTTGTTCGTGATTTTTATATATATCCAGGTCATTATTTGATTGAGGTTGAACATTTATCTTTCATTTGCTCCGCCAGAAAGGTTAAACTCATTTGATTTGAATTTAATTCAAGTCTATTTGATACTTCGTTTGTCGGGTATTTTCTTTCTTTCATTCATTCGTTCTTCTCTTCTCGGCTTAAAGGCAACAAATTGTTTTGTTTACCCACAAAGCAGTGGCATTGCCCTTTTATTTTGCCGGCTGATAAACTTTTAGTTGAATTGGAATTGCCAGGGGCGGTGGCAAGTAAATTTTCAAGGATATCTTTCCGTTATCCGTTTTGTGTGGAATGAAACAAAATCCATGTGGTGCTGGCAGGCTGGGGTTAGACGACAACATCTGAAATGTAATATCCATTCAAAATAGCAAACAATTGCTTTGTAAACAAATGTTTCACAAAATTAGGAAGCCTTCGCCACCACCCAGAAAAAGGGTTGACTTCAACGAAAAATGTATTTTTTTATGGCTTGGTCAACCATTAAAGAGAAGCTTTTTTGTTGAGTTTTATGTTGTTGCTCTTATGCTATTTGATATGTTGATGTTGTTCTTTAGGTCAGGATAATTGCGTTTTAAAGGGGATAATTCCGAGAGATTTTATCCCATTTGAAAGTTAATGGTATTTATTATAATGTATATATTTGGACCTGAAGGGTTTTTTGAGAGAAATAAAGTGGGGAAAAATAAAGATTTGAAATAAGCTAAAAAATAATATTATAAAAATGTTAGGGCAACTATATTCAAATACTTTTTTTAAACACCTTTTGAACAGTCATAAAGTAGGGTATTTAGGAAATTACATTTTCAGCACTGTCAGGAATTAAACGTGGATCGGACAAATTCAAGAACTTTAAATGATGTAATAAAAAAATGATTAATAATTTTTCACTCAATTTTTCGTTTCCCAACTGCCATTATCACCCTAACAACACATGATAAATAATTCTCATTGGCCTAACTATAGTGGTGACATATATAGTCTTCCGACTAACAGGCTGGCTCTCATTAACTTAAGTGGCCTTGACATAGCAGCTTCGGGCTCGCAGTCCCAACAAGAGCTTCGGGCTAGCTGTCACCACAGAAGTTTCGGTCACGCTGTCTCAACTGGAGGATAGTTACGTAGTGTCGGTCGCAGACCGTGGCATAACCCAACTAATTTACATCCGAGCACCGATACGAGTTACCGATCACCTACTCCCCGTACATGGCCGAAGAACTGTGAGCCAGAGTTCCCGGTTATAAACCGAACAGGGACATCGTCTACCAGCAGAATAGCAAAACCGTCTACATCTACAAACTGAGTGTCATCATCATGGCTCCCGAACTGGGTTCACGAACAGCGGCATCGTCTACATCATCACCATTCCAGAACACCCGACGTCCATTCATCAGAGTTGCCGATTATCTTCCAATCGTCTACAACATGAAGACCATTCTCGTAATTCATCAGAGTTCCCGATTATGTGTAAATTGTCTACAACCCGAACATCATTATTAAAATTCCCTAACACCCAACGTCCTTTCGTTAGAGATGCCGATTATCTACCAATCGTAAACAAACTGAAGACCCTCATAGTAATAACCGAGCACCCGACGTCCATTCGTCAGAGTTCCCGAATATCTTCAAATTGTTAACATCACAATTTTTAAACACCCGATGTCGATTCGTCAGAGTTGCCGATTATCATCCAACATTCTACAGACCGAACCACTTAATCCTCGATTACTCACAAATTGTAACATAGATATCCCGACAACACCCATGAGTTCCCGATTATCCTTAAATCGTATTAAAACAGAGGACCATACCCGATCGCTTGCACTTCGTCCCAAAATTGGAATTCCGTATCACCTGAGCAGTTATATATTGAATTCCCAGGTATACAGTGTGAAAAAAAAATGCAGCCAAATTCAGACTGCTGTCAATTCTAAGCCACTCGTCCGACAGCTGTTAAAATTACTCCAGTGACAGCTCATTATTTTGTTTACAACCGTACAAAGGCATATTGGTGAGAACTTTCCAGAACAAAAGTTATTCGTGATAGAATTCAAGCGTGATTTCTTTACATTTGAATAAATCTCGTACATTCGCTCGTTACCTGGTAGCGTAGCCCAACGTCAAGGAAGTGGACTGAAGAAAACAGCAACATCAGCAGATATGGTTCGAAAATTAAAGAAGCGACTTAATCGTAACCCTCGTCGCAATAGCCGAAAAATAGCTCATGAGCTAAACATATCGCAACATTCCATTCGGCAAATATTTAAAAATGAGCTCGGGGTAATGCCTTTGAATTCCGAAAAAGCAAGAACTTACACCGCAACAGAAAGAAAATAGACTCAAGAGTGCTCAAGAGTTGTTTCGCTTGGACGAAAGTGGTGAACTGCCGAATTTGATTTTCTCCGATCAGAAAACATTCGTTGTCCAGCAGTTTGTAAACAAACAAAATGATCGGGTTTATTTGCCAAAGAGGTCAGCTAAAAATGTGCACCTTCTTTGGCCATCAGAACTCAGCGTCGGCCATGGTGATGGTGTGGGCCGCCATAACAGCCGATGGTCACTCTCCGCTCATATTAATCGACCGTGGCATCAGAATAAATGCTGAATATTATTGCGAAAATATTCTGGAGGGTGTATTAAAGCCTTGGACTCGCAAACATTTTGGCTGCAGACCTTGGTCATTCCAACAGGACTCAGCACCATCGCACTCAGCACGCTCCACCCAAGAACAGTTACAAAATGAGGTTCCTCGCCTCATTTCCATCGCACATTGGCCACCAAAATCTCTGGATACCAATACGTTGGACTATTATGCCTGGAGTAGTTTGGAAAGCAAGGTGGGCACTAAAAATTACCAATGTGCAGAACACCTCAACAAGCGCCTCGCCGAGAATGGGCCAAAATACCGCAGATTAACGTTCAGGCAGCATGTGACGGTTTCATTGGCCGTTTGAAAGCCATAGTTCGTGCCAAAGGTGACCAATTCGAACAAATCTAAATTTATTCTTTAATTTGATGCTATATCCGACATTTTTTCATTTGATTCAATAATCTTTCTTTTTAAATGTCAAAATTATGCCGTTCGACTTTGTTGCAGTTTTTTTATATCACCCTGTATGTTCCAAGCACTTCCCATTTTTTGTGAGCTCTCTTCTAATGCTTTACAAAAATTTTTAAATCTATTTAAGATGGCCATTATTAGTCGTGATATTTTTTTTATCAATAATCGTGGATTTGTTTATTTTTCTTAATTAACCATTGGTCAGTTATCGTAATTTCCTAGCTTATTAGTGTGAATTTTGTTATCATTTATCCCAAGAATATTCAATTAAGAGTTTCTTAGAAATGTTTAAAAATAATTAATATTTATTCACAAAATTCCCCCCCCCCCCCCCCGTAATTTCCCAGCATTGTTTCATTTTACAAGAACAATTTCTTTTAAATATTTATTACATCCATATCATATTTTAGAGAACTTTATTACATATCTATTTTCAAATCTCCCTTAAAAAATGCCATGCTCTTATTTCATTGCTAATCTTGGGATGAGCAATTGTCCAAGAGGAAGAAAAAAAATTAATAATACTTCAGTTTTTTCTTCTTCATTCCCCATGGGGGAGATTATAAGATACAACTTTCCCTTTCCGCAAAAAGAAAACGAAACCAAAAAAAAAAAAAAAAAAAAAAAAAAAGACCAACAAACCCCTAAATGCCCTCAAAAGCAATGTGACCAACCATAAAAAATTGGATATATCTTCTCAGCATCAGTTGTTCTAACAACAAAATTTTTAATTAAATGAATTCCTATAGTGTTCTTCGGGAACAGCAAACAAGGAAACTTGTTAGAGATGTTGGTCTTTATGAACTTTGAAAAATCATTAAAAAGCTTTTAAAATGTTGTTTGTGTGGCAAAAAAAAAAAAAAAAAAAGCCAGCGGGGGAATGGGAAGAGGACAAGTGTCTCAATAACAATAAAAACAAACTTAAACTCAAAGGACCTAAGCAGTGGCATGGGTTTAAGTGAGAAAAGATTAATGACTCCCCAGTGATTAACTGGAGTGAAAACCAACCAAGGAAAAATATGATATATTGGGCAGGGGGATGTTCTCATAAATATTTACTGAAATAGAGTGAATTACGCGTCTGCTGGTCAGGGGTTATGAGATTATTGTCAGTTTCTGGTAAAAGGAAAAAATATGGAAAAATAACTTCATTTTATAAAAAAATATTTTCAAAATTTAAAAATTCCAAAAAAAAAAATCGAATTTTATTTTACGAGTTGACAACTAAATAATTAGCCCTCCTCGGTCTTAGTGCCCCTCTACGAAAACAACAATTTCTGCGAATTATTAGCTAAACCAAGACATCAAGCATAAAAAGCTAGATGACAGAGCTGTAAACAAAAACAGCATAATTTCAGCGAAAATAAATAGCTATGAAAATTATTGACACACACAACGACAACAATTTCTCAGCTTCTTTTCATATTTCTTGGCAGCTTCCTTTGTTTAACAACAACATTGCTTGCTTTGTCTTTAATTTCATTTTTTATCCCGGTCGCCATCGCCATCAACATCGTTATCACCGCCATAAACTTTGCTCTATCATTTGACGCGGGATAAATAGCGTTTTTCATTAGCATTTAATGTCGGCATTTGCGGAAGTATTTTTCTACTTATTTCCTGGAATTTAGATGCCAGCATAAACTGGCGAAGGGAATAAAATACAAAGTCGTCTTAAATCTTCAGGATTTATGAAATCGATTTCTATAAAATCCGGTGTGAGGAAATGAAGAGAGGTAATTCCTTTTCTCTGTTAGGAGGCTATAATTTTGGTGTGTAACACCAAAAAATTGCTGAGGCAGAAAAAAAGTTATTTTATATGAAATTTTAATACCAGAATTTTTAATTCGCACTTAATTAAAAATGCAAATAACCAAATTATTACAAGTTTTTAACATACTTTTATTTTTTAGCCAAGACTTTTTTCTTAAATGTTTTAAGGGTCAATGAAGATTTTTTTTTGAGGCAAATATATAATTTTTTATTTATATTAGGAGGCTATAATTTTTGAATGTACCAATTGCTCGGGGCAGAATATCAAGTACCTTTCCAAGAAATTTAAACACCAAAATTTTTAATTGGCACTAAATTAGAAATATGTAAAAATTAAAAAATTGTTAAAATTAAGTTCTTTTCTATGATATTTTAGCAACAGAATTCTTAATTAGCACTAATTAAAAAATGGCATCAACACAATTATTAAGAATTTTTAAGATATTTTAATTTTTTAATCAAGGATTTATTATAATGGATTTTTTTTTAAATTTTTCAGGACTAATAAAAATGGATGTCTTCAATTGTTTTTAAGGGTCAATGAAAGTATTTTTTTATTTTATTATGACAAATATATAATTTATAATAAATATAAATATCAGGGACTATAATTTTGGTTTATAACAATTACTGGGGGCAGAAAATTAAGTTCTTTTCTATGAAATTTTAGCAACAGTATTCTTAATTAGCACATAATTAAAAAATGGCATCAAAACAATTATTAAGAATATTAAAGATATTTTTATTTTTGAATCAAGGTTTTTTTATAATGCAAGTTTTTAATTTTCCAGGACTAACAAAAATAGATTTTTCTAAAATTTTTTTAGGGCCAATGAAGGAATTTTTTTAGGACAAATAAATATTTTTTTATGTATAAGAGGGCTATAATTTTGGTTTGTAACAATTGATGGGTGGCAGAAAATTAAGTTAATTTCTTTGAAACGTTAACACCAAAAATTTTCATTAGCACTTAATTAAGAAATGACAGTAACCCAATTATCAAGAATTTTTCAAGTATTTTTTTTTTAATCAAGGGTTTATTAAAATGATTTTTTTTTTAATTTTTCAGGAATAATAAAAATATATTTTTTTAAGGGCCAATGCAGGTGTTTTTTATTTTTTTATTAATTTATTTTTGGAAAAAATAAATAAATTTTTATAAATATTTGATCATGAGTAAATAAATTTAGAATTAAAACCAGTAAGGAAAGGTCAAAAGTCGGACGGTGCCGAGTATATGATACCCTTCACCACTATGCGTATTTAGTAAAGCTACTGTAATTTAAGTTAAGTAGATCATTCAAATTATGAACCAATTAATATTGCGTGGTATGACTTCGATAAGGATTATATTAAACAATATTTATTGAAGCAATAGATAGAACAGTGTGGCTTGTTTGTTCGGGATACCGTAGTATTTGGTCAGGCTTTATCCCTTTATTGTAGTTTTTATTAATTAATAACGTTTGTTTATTAGTGGAGAACGATGATAATGTTTACCAGGGGGTAAGGCAGGAAATACCTATGTTTCGGAAAGAGCCACCAATCCTCATCAGTTCCCTTGTTTTTTGTCTGGGATATTCTCCCCTGAAGTTATTTTAAAAATAACTTCTATGACAAAAAACATTTTTTACCCAAGTGATGAGATCGTCACTTATACTGGACCGAGTTTCACCAAATGGTAAAATTCGGTTGAATATGAAAAAATCTATTCAATTTTGGTTAGCAATAACCATAAAATCGGATGAAAATGAATATTAATGCTAAAAAAAATCTGAACAAATCTCAATAAAATTTCGCAAAGTGTTTGGTATTTTCGTGCAGAATCTGATGCCCGGAATCAAACATCAATGTTGTGGAGTGCATATTGTCCATGTGAGGGAGTTGAAACCCCAATTCGAATGAAACATATATATATATATATGGGAGCTATAGCTATATGTGAAACGATTTTCACCAAAATTTGAAGCACTTGCTTTTAGGATAAATTCCCCCAGAAGTGCCAACATTCATTTCATTTGGGCTAATATTACTCATTTGGTGTGCAAAAAACCTGAAATCAAATTTGGTGTTTGAAGTTCGAAATGGATACTACAGCCTAAGGCTGAAAATTGTCTATGCAGGTCTACGTCTTCGGATAGCCCCCATATAACGGTACCTCCCAATATTCGGTATTTTGATGATTTTAGCGTCATTATTCACCGTAGTAGTTTCAAATTACGTATTTAGAGTTCGTAATGGGAACTACAGTCCCTGACAGAAAATTGCCGATGCAGGTCTAGGTCTTCGTATAGGACCCATATATCAGTACCTCCTTGTATTCAGTATTTTGACGATTTTGGCTACATTATTTACCGTTTATTTCAAGTTTCCAATTTGAATATGGTAACGGCTTGTGACAAACAATGCCTATGTAGGTGCACATCGTACAGGCCCTAATATAATGGCTATATTCGGTATTTTTAAAATGTTAACAGAATTTTGGCGAATTGTATCTTTTTCGAAAATGTTCAAATTCGGTCTAAATGGTGGAGGGTATTCAAAGATCGGCCCGGCCGAACTTACTGCGTTTTTACTTGTTAACACTTGTTTCGAGCTGTATCTAATATCTGGTACCATGGATTATTGTTTTGGAGTGAATATTACGCATTGGAGGAACTTTAAGCCACAAATCATTTAATTGCTAAAATTCAGTCCATTTGGGCGCTATAGCTATATCTGAACCGATTTTCACTACATTTAAATTATTTGATTCCAGGATGAATTAAATTGCTAAAATTCAGTCCATTTGGGCTGATATTAGCCATTTCGTGCACAATTATTCTGATATCGGATAAAGATATATATGGGAGCTATTTTCTAATCTGCTGGTACCAGTTATCTGGTACCAAATATCATTCTTGTAGAGTGCATATTACGCGTATGAGGAACTTTAAGTCACAAATCGAATGAAACATATATATGGGAGCTATAGCTATGTCTGAACCGACTTGATGTACTGAATTTAATGTACTTGCTTCTAGACGAAATTCGGTCGGATGTCACAAAACGCAGGGCATTTGGACCGATACTGACGATTTGGTGCGCAATTAACCCGAAATCGGTTGAAGATATTTATAGGAGCTATATCTAAATTTGCACCGATTCTCACCAATTTCAAAAAGTGTTCGTGTTGTTTGGAAATTTTCATTTTAATCAGATAATAAATTTTGCCTGCATTTTGTTCACAAAAATACATGGACGGACTGACATACATACAACGACTCAGAAAGTGATCCTATGAGGATCCTCAAAACTAACTATGAGTCTATCTCGCTTCCTTCTATGTTACAAACAAATGCACAAAAGTCAATAAAAATCAAAATGCCGAAGTTTGGGGAAATTAAATGGCCAAAATGTAAAAAATGGTTGAAATTGAAGATATTTGGGGACTATTTCAAAAGTAGACCGATATGACCCATTTTCTGAACCATTGATGTATTCTAAAGATCTCTGTCAGATTTTCAAGCTCTATCTTGAACGTCGTGAAATTTATCTCAAACTATAGTAGTATATGGACAAGACTATATACGGGACTTAAAAACTTTGGCCTAAGAACTCGCAACTCCTTTGAAGTTTTGAGTACAAACAAGTACCATCAAGTCCACGTAATGTGCTATAACCCAGACTGGGTATTGTTCCCTGAAATTATGAGAAAATATGCAAAAATTAGGAAAAGTTCTAAAATTGTCAATAAATTAACAAGATTTTTTTTAACAAAAATTAAAGTTCGAAAATCCCTTTTTGTACATCTGCACTCCCTCAGTGACTCTTTTCCAAATATCAGAATTCTAGCTCATTCCGTTTGTCCAATACAAAATATTTAATTTTTAGTACTTCTCATACCATTATAGTACGCATTTCAAGAAAAACAGACTTATCACATATTTACGCACCAAGACTGACCCTCGTGAAAAATTTCAAGATGCTAGCTTCAGCCGTTTCTTCTGGGATACTTAGTCAGTTATTTCACTACACTTTTGTATACAATTTTTTACAACTTTTTTAAAGTTTCAGTTTCCCGAAAGTTTAAAAAATTGTAGAAGAGGAGGGCTTTTCCCTCTATTTTGATTACTTTGCGATGTAAATTTTTAAAACGTGTCTTCTTTTTATCTCTACTTTAATAATCTGCTGGATTTTCTTTGTAATTATTGAAACAATTAAATTTTGTCGCACAGTATAATCGAAGATTTTTTTATAAGTATTTTCTAAGTCCATTGAGTTGCTTTAAAAATAATATTCTAAGATTTATTTTTATTAATTAATGATATTTAGCCAAAAAAAATCGATAATTTGTTAACAATATTTTTTTTAGGATCCAGTGGACCAATTTTTTTTTTTAATTTTTAGGTCCTTTCAAATTTTATCTATTTTCTGGACAAACGCTTCCATTCGGTACAAAGGCTATCACCAGGGTACCCAATAACATTATCTTTAGTTGCCTACCAAAAGAATCGTGCAGAATAATATAACTTCTTTTCCATTAGGATTTCCCAACACTAAATTCCTATGTCTGCATCCTATTTATATTTACGGATTAAAATAAATATCTTAAAAAACTGACAACCTTAACCATTCCCCCATCCTGACAATTTCCTACAACAGACATTGACATTTTGTCACTCTCCCTCGGTTCCACCCGCTCTCCTTGACGACGGTACCTCAACATGGTGAATATTTGTATTTATCGTTTTTCATTGTGAATGAAGTGGCCATTTGTCTCTTTATATTTATTATTATCAGTAGGAGACAACAGAGACAAAAAAAAAGGAAAATTCCAAAGAAGAAAATACCGACAACGGTGACGGTATGACCACCAACACCAACATTGAAATGAATGACACAATGCCAGCAATAAAAAGAGGATGAAACAGTTGGGAAATTGCTTTTGACACTTCTCGTTGTTTGGGTGGAACCTAAAGACATAAAATTGTTACAGATCGCAAATGGTTAAGCCGGAGGGCACCGAAACACAAAAAAAAAAAAAAATACCAAGAATTGGGGAGAGAGGAAAGATATACATATTTTTGCTTTTTGTAAATCAATTGTGCCGCTGTGTGTTTGAGTGTGAGTGTCAGTGTGTTTGATGTTGTTCAAAGCAATGTTTTCTTTATGGATTAAATAAGGTTTTAATATTTTTGTTTTTGTTGGTTGCCTACGGCTCAAATAATGAAAGAAATAATTCTAAATAGCAGTTGATTCTTTTTTTTTTTGTATTTTTTTCTTTTGTACGCAAATCTATTTGCAATAGAGATTTTAGCTAGAATTTCCAAAAATATGATGTTGGAAATCTTTTGTAATATTATTGGGAAGAGAGAATTTAAAAATAGGATTACATTATTTTTGATGATTGAAAAATATAGATATGTACCTTTAAATAGCTTTAAATCAATACAAAGAAAACCAGCATTTCAAAGAAATATAAATGTTTCGAATTTATACTCAAGGATCCTGGAATTCATTTAAAGTGACAGAGTCCTTGCAGAGTTTAAAATCAGGATATCAAAAAATTACATATGGGGACATTAAAATATTCTCTTATATAAAAATAAAATATTCTCTTATATTGGTTCGTGAACGAAGAAGTTTTTTGCTCTATATTCCTGAGCATATAAATAAAAACAAGTAAGCAAAGGCTACAGTCGAGCGGGGCCGACCGTTGAATACCCTACAACACTATAATAAACGATACTGTTTATATAGGCGAGATACTCAGAAGAATTCCACAAGATATTGTGACAAATTATAAAAGAAAACCATCTGGTTTCGTTCTCTAATTTTCGAATAATAGCAACTTAAACTAATTTGCTCATTTCCAATTTATTGGAAATGGTCTTCCTAGGTCTGGAACCAATATTTCCCAAAGACCTATAATTTCTTAGAAGTGTCAAAAGATTAACATTTATTATTGGTTTTTGACTGAAACGCATCTATATGAGATACAGGCATTTGACTATATTCCTCAACGAAATCAGCGTTAACGAAGTGCGTCTTTCCTGTATTTGTGAATTCTCGAAAAAGTCTCTGGAATGAACGTTTTCATATTTTGTCTACAAAAGTTGGCAAACTATTTCACACATTGAATATATTTGGATGGCCATCCAAAACTGCTTGGCTTTTGCAGTGTCCGGTAACCCCCTTTCAAATGTGCGTGAGGATCGGGCGATAATTACGACCTGCCGACAGTTTTGCAGCTTTTTGGTCCATTTCAACCCCTAAATATATGGCGATCATCTCCAAAAAGAGTAGGCTTCTATTCTGACCCTCATCTTATCCCCATGCAAAATTTCGTAAGGATCGGGCCATAAATGCGATCTGTAAATGATATCATGATATCCTAAATACTTAGTTTTGTTAGCTGTAGAAATATTACCAAATGTTTAATTCAAAATGAAAATATGCCAAAAATATGACAAAATTGAAGAAATATGAGAAAATTTTACAAAATCAATATTTTCATCTTTAGAGAGATATTTTTATGCGATTTTTTTAGACGTATTTTCTTTCCTGCCAAGAGACCATTCTGAATTAATGAGAACTGTCGAAATCAGTTCAGCCGTTCTCGAAATATATGAGATCTTTCAAGCATATCTTCTTTGATAGACATATATATCGCACATATTTTGCTATATATCCGATTTGTTGGATGTTAACATCAATGTAAAGATCAGAAGTAACCTTGTCATGGCTTTGTGATTTCGCCGGGATTTAAAATATTCGCGTTTTATTGAAAAATTTTGAATTTTTTCAACACAAAAGATATGGTCTATTTTACCCGCTAAATATTATCCGATGACCACCTAAATTAGTAGGCTTCTTCCCCGTCCTAAACTCTAGCTACATTCGAAATTCCGCGTCGATTGGTCTATAATTGCGACCTGTATAGCTACTGCAAAATCCGACATTTTTTCAGTATTTGGTCCATTTCAACCCCTAAACATTTGGCGATCATCTCAAAAAGAAATAGGGTTCTATTCTGGCCCGACCCCGACCTCCATTCCAAATTTCGTGAAGATCGGGCCATAATTGCGACCTGTAGAGTGATTACAAATTAACATGGACAGACGGACGGACGGACATACATAGCTAGATCGACTCAGCTCGGCGAACTAGGATGATCCATATATACTTTCCTATGTGGGAAACCAATATTTCGAGGTGTTACATAATTTTTGGCCCAATCAAACTTATAATACCCCCAACACATAGTGTTGTAGGGTATAATAATCATTAAAAAACGTCGTATCCACAAAATTGATAGTCCTGGAAGTGGCTACACCAAATGTGTCTAATGAGCCGTTTAACCGACGCACAATAGGGTGAGATCCTCAAAAATGGGGTTTAATTTAGGGAAGCATTCTATCGCTTTGAAATTGTGCTCAGACATTTATATTCCCCCTGTAGCTTTGGTGTTAAAAATGGGACATATCGGTCCACTTTTCCGGATGGCCCCTATATAGCGTTACTCTCTTATTATCTAAAGAAAATCTTTTGTAACTTGATATTTAGAGTTCCGAGAAGATATAATCCCTAAATGTTTTCAAAATTGTTCCAGTATTTGGTATGGACCCCATATATACCCACTAATTATCGGACGAAGATAAGACCACTATCCTTGTAATTTAAGGTATTTTGAGGGTTTTTCTTAGAGACATATAATTTTGTATTTTGTTTCTCAGTGGATAGATCTACAATATAGATCCACCCCTTAACATAGGTCTCTGTAAATCCCAATGGGGTTGGATCCCAAAAAACAGAGATAAATTCGAAAGAAGCATTTCCTTGCTCCCATTCATTGTTCTTTTTTAATGTTCATATCTCAATCAGTAAAAAAAGAGCAGAGAACAAGAACAGAATGTGTATTCCATCTTCACAGCAGACCTTGGATTAGTAGAAATAATGGGACGTGTGTAATATGAATAGAACCTGATGATGATTTCAGATTTGATGATTCAAAACTTTGACCCTTTGTGGGGGAGGTATCAGTAGGAAATGGTCCGATATCTACCATCCTTATAACAGATCTTGTTTTGATGGAAATATTGAAATGGGCCAAGTCTGAATGAAATCGGATGTTAATTTCGCGCTTTATGAGCTTCATGGATACTCAAAATGTTGACCCTTTGTGGGGGGAGGTACCAGAAGGAGTAGACTGATGTTTCCCATCTTCACAATAGAACTTGTGTTAGTAGAAATAATGGGATGTGTGAAATATGAAGAGAACCAGATACTTATTTCGGATTTGATGGTCGTTTTGGATATACAAGATGTTGACCCTTTGTGGAGGAGGTACATGAGGAAATGTCCCGGTCTCTACCATCTTTATAACAGATCTTATGTTGATAGAAATATTGAAATCTGCCAAGTATGAATGGAATCGGATATTAATTTTGTGTTTTATGAGCTTCATGGATATTAAAATTTTTGATCCTTTGTGGTGGAGGTACAAGAAGGACTGTACCGATACGTCTCATCTTCACAACAGATTTTGTGTTAATAGAAATAATGGGATGTGTTGAATATAAAGAGAACCCGTTGGTAATTTCGGATTTAATAATCGATTTGGTTATTCAAAACTTTGACAATTTGTTGAGGAGGTATCAGAGGGAATGGTAATATCTTTACCTTTATAACAGATCTTGTGCCAAGTCGGAATGGAATTGGATGTTAATTTTGTGTTTTATGAGCTTAATTTTTATTCAAAAGGTTGACCCTTAGTTGGGCAGCTACCAGAAGGAGTGGAACGATATATTTCACCACTATCCGTCCTTGGGTTAATAAAAGTATTGTAGTGGGTGTAATTTTAAGACAATCGGGACCCTTACTTCAAAACTTGACCTATTGTTGATGCCAAAATTTGGATTTGCAAAATTGAAGCAGAATCGGATTATCCCTTCTCTTTCTGTGCAGTAAAATATTTTTCTTTCTGTTTCTTTTTTAATTTTAATTTTTTTTTTCTGAAAATGTCGATCTTTGTGGTGGTGGTGCCAAATGGAGTGTACCGATATTGCCATCTCCGAACTCCAAGTTTGGAAGAAATAGGATATTCCCCACAAGAGTTATCGTGAGCACCAGACAGACGGATGAACATCTTTATATCGACTACAATTGTCCTGAAAAGGATTTTTTCCAAAGAGACCTAGGGACTAGACCTTGGGTCCAACATCGTTATTCGGTTTGTGTCACGTTTTGGCCACCTCCAAATGTCGACCTCCAAATGTCCTGAAAAGGATTTTTTCCAAAGAGACCTAGTGACTAGTCCTTGGGTCCAACACCGTTATTTCGATGTAGCACGTTTTGGCCATATCAAGCATAGTTGAAGCAAAATCGGATTATCCTTTATCTTTCTCTGCTGTAAGATATATATTTTTTGAAAATTTCAACCTTTGTGAGGGAGGTACAGAAGGAGTGTACCGATTTTGCCCATCTTCGAACTGCAAGTTTGGACCAAATCGGATATTCCCTACAAGAGTTACCGTGAGCACCATCCAGACAGATAGACAGACATCGCTAAGTCGGCTGCAAATGCCCCAAAAAGGATTTTGCCTAAAGTCACCTAGGGCCCAGACCTAGGGTCTAAAACCGTTCTTTCGATGAGACACGTTTTGGCCGTATCAAATGATGTATACCCTCTCTAGCCATATGACTGATAGTATAATGATAGCCCTTGAATTGGCTTGAATGTCATCATCCACACCAAAAATGCCCGATTAGCCGTTTAACCAACGGCGACAGTGTCTCTCCTTTCCATTGCAAATTTCAGATCATTAAGCCGGCCTCGAAAGAAGAACTATCAAGTAAAATCACAAACAAATGATCTTCATCTTAGTAAGGTAAATCCTAATAATTATAAAAATGAAAAATGCTTTTCCAAATTAAACAAATCATTTTGTTTAATTTAAAACGCTACACAGAGCACATTTTTTCAGATTTATGCTTATCCCTAATAATCGACCGTGTAAAATGAAATATATGCTCATAGCTTTTTAGAGCTATTACCCTGAAATATTTTCCGCCCATTGTAAATGTTGTAATACCAAATACCATAAAATATGTAAATACTAAACTTATCCCAAAATATACACAAAGTCAATTGTCTTTTTTTTTCTGTGCCACACATCCCAATGTAACTTTTTGGAAACAAATATGTGTATATTAGAATTAAATATATACAACAAAACCATTTGGGTCTTCTTTAAATTGACAATTTAGGAAATCGCAAAAGTCATGTTCACATCCTACTCTCACCTACACTAATACACTGTTGTCCTATTTGAACTTTGAACAGAAAGTCATAAACAAACAACTTATATCCCTGTATGTGGGACAAATAAATTTACACAAATAAACAGCCATAATAACAGTTTAAAAGTATAAACAAGTAGAGATGATAATATCTAACATTTTGTAAACTACTAATGACAAAGATTTAACTTTTAGCAAATAAATAAATATGTTTTGGAATGAAAACTCATTTGACGTCGTATTTTTGTATTCAACACCAATGTGTACGTGGGTGTATATAGAGTATAATAACATTGTGCGACAAAAAATCATTTATTTTTAATAATTACAGGAAAACTCCAGCAAATTATGAAAGTAGAACTAAAAATAGATGACACGTGTATCGACATTTTGAAAAAATTACATCGCAAACTAACCTTTTTACACAACTCCGAAATTTTTGGATTAAAATTCTTAAAAAAGGGAGATTTTAGGTATACACTGTCCTCGGCAATATTACAAATAACATTATGGGGATTATTGAGGTCGAAAATTTTAATCCTACGCGAGTTACCACAAAGGTATTTTTTTTGTCCTTTTCTCAAAATACAGGGTCAGATGACAAAAATGCAACCAATTTCAGACTGCTGTCATTTCTAAGCCACTCGTCCGACAGCTGTTAAAATTATTCCAGTGATAGCTCATTATATCGGTTACAAGCGCACAAAAGCATTTTAGTGAGAATTTTCCAGAAAAAGTTATTCGTGATGATATTCAAGCGTGATTGTGTGATTCCTTTACATTTGGCTGGAAAACCACAAGTGGCTATCGTTAGAACACTCCAGCATTTAAATGCAAATGCATCTTTTGTTTCTCGTACTATAGCTCGTTACCGTGATACTGGTAGCGTAGCACGACGTCAAGGAAATAGACGGAAGAAACAGCAAAATCAGCAGAAATGGTTCGAAAAGTAAAGAAGCGATATGATCGAAACCCGCATTGCAGTGGCTGAAAAATGGCTTGTGAGCTGAACATATCGCAATATTTCATTTGGCAAATATTGAAAAATGAGCTCGGGGTAAAGCCACTGAAATTCCAAACAGTGCAAGAACTTACACCGCAACCGAATGAAAATAGACTCAAAAGAGCTAAAGAGTTGCTTCCCTCAGCCGAAAGTGGTGAACTGCCGAATTCGGGTTTTCCGATGAGAAAACATTCGTTGTACAGCAGTTTGTAAAGAAACAAAATGATCGTGTTTACTTGCCATAGAGGTCAGCTGAAAATGTGCACCTTCGGCTGGCCACCAGAACTCAAGCGCTGGCCATGGTGATGATGTGGGCCGCCATAACAGCCGATGGTCTTCTCCGCTCATCAGAATAAATGCCGAATATTTTCGCGAAAATATTATGGAGGTTGTGTTAAAGCCTTGGGCACGCAAACATTTTGGGCGCAGACCTTGGATATTCCAACAGGACTCGCAATATCGCAATCAACACGCGCCGCCCAAGAGTGCTTACAAAATGAAGTTCCTAGCTTCATTTCCAGCGCGCAATGGCCACAAAAATCTTCGGATACCAATCCGTTGGACTATTGTGTCTGGAGTATTTTAGAAAGCAAGGTTGGCACTAAAAAATACCAAAGTATCGATCACCTCAAGCAAGCACTTCGCCAGGAATAGGCCAAAATACCCAGATCAACATTCGGGCAGCGTGTGACGGTTTCATTGGCCGTTTGAAGGCCATAATTCGTGCCAAAGGCAACCAATTCGAGCAAATCTAAACTTATTCTAAAATTCGATGATATTTCCAACATTTTTGCTTTCATTTAATAAAATTGAAATGTTAAAATAATGGCGTTTGCAGTTTTTTTATCTTACCCTGTACGCTGTCATCAATTTTACCAAAAAAAAAAAATATATATATAAATATATTCCAATTTTTATACCCTTTAACACTATGTGTTTGGGGTATTATAAGTTTGATTGGGCCAAAAATTATGTAACACCTCGTAATATTGGTTTCCCACATAGGAAAGTATGTATGGATCTTCCTATCTCGCCGAGCTGAGTCGATCTAGCTGTGTATGTCCGTCTGTCCACCTCTCCATGTTAATTTATAATCATGCTACAGGTGTAATTTTGGCCTGATTCTCACGAAGTTGAAAATGGAAGTGTTGTTATGGTCAGAGTAGAAGCCTATTGCTTTGGGAGATGAATACTAAAGGTTAAAATGGACCAAAAACTGAAAATTTTCCTGATTTTGCTGTTGTTCTACAGGTCGCAAGTATAGATCTATCGACGCGGAATTTAGCATGGGACAGAGCTCAGGACTGGGTAGAAGCCTTCCAATTTGGATGGTCATCAGGCAATATTTAGTGGGTGAAATAAATAAAAATCAAATTTTTCATTAAACCGCGAATCTTTTTATGCCATGTACCTCTAGACATTAGTATTCTGATGATAGTAGATAGTACCCATTACGAACTTCAAATACTTAATATGAACTTTTTCCATTGAAGGGTGTGACTCAAAACTATCAGAATATTTAAAGAAACAATTATTTGGGCTCTATACAACAACTTGGATATATATGCACAACAAACTTCCAATTTACAGGAATTTTGGGTTAAAACCGTATCTTAAACACCCACTGCCGGCACAGTTATATGTGGGCTATACCAAAACGTGGACCTATATGGCCCATTTCTTACACCAAAAATTATATGGATGAAAATTGTTGCAACTGCTTCATTCCGTTCCGAAGCAAAAGAGGAAAGGTCGATCAACATGGTTTAATCGACACAGGATCCTGCGTTTATCTAATATATACATTCTTTGTGGGTGGTGGTACAAAAATAATGTATTTTTGGAAATTCGTGGAAATATTTTCAGTATTTTAATGTGTCTTCATTACGGCTGTAATAACAAATTTTTGTCCCCCAAAACTTAATACATTTTTTGACTATTTCACTCCCCCCTATCACCCATAACCAACATTTTGTAACGATTTTATTGCAATTCTTCATCCCACCATAAAGCCAACATTTTAGTACCAAAAAAAAAAAGAAAAAAATACGCAATCATTGGGTGTCAAAAATCATTCCCACTTCTCTTAACGGTCACCCTTTCTCACATATTTGTTGCTGTAATATTTTTTTATATTTCCTGCTGTTATAAAAGATTCACAAGATTGCTTTGGAAATCCCAACTGAAGCATGAAAAGGGAAAACACATGTAACTACATGTTATAAATATTAGACAACCTTAAGCCAAGTACCCACATGTTTTGACATTTTATGTGACCGCAAAAATATCAACATTTGATTTGGGGAGCGAAAATTTAGAGGGGGTGGGGGTGGGAAGTTGGGGTCAATATAAGGAAGGTTGGCATAAGAAGGTTATATCTTAAAAAGTAAGAAAAAGAAGACGATTTTTATAAATATAAAATAACAGAGAATAATAATATTAAAGTAAGAAATGTTATATAAAAAGATTACATTAACAAAATACGAAATTTAATTTTCTTAAAACACAAAATTATATTTTAAAATAATTTTCTGTATCACAGTATGGCGTAGGGTATAAATATATAGGGTGAGATAACTGCAACCAATTTCAGATTGCTGTCATCTCTAAGACACTCGTCCGACAGCTGTTACAATTATTCCAAAGACAGCTCATTCTATTGTTTATAAGCGTACAAAAGCATTTTGGTGAGAGTTTTCCAGAAAAACAAATTTAAAAATTAGAAATATTGTTCCTTTTTTCTCAAATGTATTATATTTGTACCCTTTTGTATATCCAACAATATTGAAAATTTATTTTCAGTTTGAATACCTCCAAAAAATGTGGGTGAAAAATAAATTAACTTTAAATTGGTTAATTTAATAATAATCTAATTTTCGTCTACCCACAATACCTTAAATAATCACATAACCATTTATTTGACATTTTCTACTCCATAAATCACATTGAACTTTTTTAAATTCGCTCAAGAGCAAATAGGAGGTCATTAAATTTAAAATGGTTCTTGGAATATAAACATATTTTCCAGTCCCCATTTTGGCATACAAATTTGATTTTGTTTTTATGCTGTGTTTTTCTTCTATTTTATTTCCAACATAAATAAGGATATTTGCTGTCTAAAAAAAAATAATACATAACACATATAATATGTTCACATGTTGATGGAGAAAAATAAAGGAAAAAAGAGGGACCCAAAAATAAAAGAAAGAAATCCAAACTCCACACACATACCCAAAAAGAGGTCACTTTTTGAGTGTTGGCTTATACACCTACACCAACAACGCCATTGAATTTCAATATCAATTGAGCGGTGGTTTGGGCACAAAGCCTTTAAAATATTCAACAATAGTTGAAATAAAAAAAATAAACTTGGGATACCATAACGTATGAGTGCTATTTAGATAAACGAAGCGAAATATAAATCAAACGCACCGTTGAACTGGGCATTGGAAATATTCGTTTAGATTAGCTTTAGAAAAAAATAAAATAGCAACAAAACCAAATGTGAAATAACTATTTTTAGCAATATATTTTATTTCTACTGGCAAAAAAAAAATATATATATTTGGCTTACTTCCTTTTTTGCATATTGATGAAGAAAACTTCAATAAATAATATCGTATCGAAAGAGAAAATCTTTTATTTTTGACTGTGTGGAGGTCATGGGCAAGCAAATGAAATGAGTTTGCAATCGGATGGGACTAACTGCGTGACACCCTACACCAGTTCATTTTAAACAAGTAAGCAAATTCTATAGCCGTACGGGGCCGACAATGTGATACCCTACAATACTACAATATGTTAGAAGCCCCCTTATGTCCAAATCCATTTTGGAAGATTTAACTTTCGAAATTATGTCATAGAGCACTGCCCAGATATTATCATTAGCATTTTGACCAGGGACATTTGCCCATTATGTAAGCAATCCGTCGAGCTGTTAGTTGTTGTGGTCCATTTTACAACTAAATAGAACCCAATGGTCATGCAAAATGCTGGACTTCTTCCTGACCTTAAACTCTCTTTTCATGCAAAATTTCGGGTCGATTGGATTCAATTGTGTGATCAGGAAAATTTATTTATTTTTATTTCATTTGAACCCCCAAAATCTTTTGCGGTCATTTCCAAATGCAAGAGGCCCCTCTGTATCTCTAGATTTAGAGTCATCTATATGATTTGCTTGTTCACGATATTTGGCTATATTCGTCAACGAAATCAGCATAAAAAAGGTAGAAGTTTTTGCCTGTAAGTTATTCTCATAGTTTCGGTAGAATAGAAGTATTGGTATATTTTTTTCACACAAAAGTAGTAGTCCATTCTATTTGCTGTCCTAAACTCTTATTTCATGCGAGATTTCGTATCCTTTGATTTCTATTTGTGACCTTTATAACTCTCCCTTCTGAGCCTAACCTATCCTTATGAAAAATTTCGTGAGGATCGCGCGATAATTGCAATCTGTTTATAATAACCCCAACCTGTGTTGTAAAGTGAACAAATATTACAAAATATATACTTCAATATTATAAGTCAATTTGAAAAAATCGAATGCTGAGTGCATTCCAAATTGACAAAATATATCAAAATCGATCCAGGCATTCTTGAGATATAAGCATTTTAGCTAACATTCCTTACCTTTGCATATACACATTGCATATATTTCGCTATATACAGGGTGAGACGAAAAAAACTGCAACCAATTAAGACTTCTGTGTTTCTAAGCCACTCGTCCGACAGCTGTTAAAATTATTCCAGTGACAGGTCATTATATTGTTTACAAGCGTACGAAAGCATTTGGGTGAGAATTTTCCAGAAAAAAAGTTATTCGTGCAGGAATTCAAGTGTGATAGTGTGATTTCTTTATATTTGGCTGGAAAACCAGGTTAAAGTCATTGAAATACCAAAAAAAAAAAACCACAAGTGGCTATTGTTGGAGCACTATGAATAAATCGTTTATGTCTCGTACCATCGTAGCCCGACGTGAAGGAAGTGGACGGAAGAAAACAGCTACATCAGCAGAAATGTTTCGCAAAGTAAAGAAGCAACTTGATCGAAACTCGCCGAAATGTCGCCGAAAAATGTGCTCGGGGTGAAGCTATTGAAAGAAAGGAAATAAACTCAAAAGAGCTAAAGAGATGCTTCGCTTATCCGAAAAAAAAACATTCGTTGTTCATAAAATAAACGTGTTTACTTGCCAAAGTGGCCAGCAGAACTCAAGTGCAGGCCATGGTGATGGTATGGGCCGCCATAACAGCCGATGGTTGCTCGTATCGCTCGTATTAATCGATTAAATAAATATCGAATAAATATCAGAATAATTATCGAATATTATGGCGAAAATATCAAACATTTTGGCCGCAGACCTTGGACATTCCAACATTCCAGCGCATAATGGCCACCAAAACTTCCGCATACCAATCCGTTGGTTTTTTTTGTCTGAAGTATTTTGGAAAGCAAGTTTGGTTCTAAAAAATACCAAAGTAGCGATCACTTCAAGCAAGCGCGTCGCCGTAAAAGGGCCAAAATACCGCAGAGTAACATTCAGGCAGCGTGTGGCGGTTTCATTGGCCGTGTGAAGGCCATAATTCTTGCCAAAGGTGACCAATTCGAACCAATCTAAACTTATTCTAAAATTTGATGCTATTTCCGACATTTTTTGCTTTAATACAATAAAATTAAAAAAAAAATGTTAAAATTATGGCGTTTGAGTTTGTTGCAGTTTTTTTTATCTCAACCTGTATATAGCAGCCCTGTAATTTATTTTATGTATTGTAGATCATTATAAAGTTTCTTATATGTTAAAATTTTGTAGGTTTTCAATTTACAGTGTTTTGCGCTTGCAGGAGATCTATAAAATGTGTGGTATCTGTAAACCATCTTTACAACAACATTTATCTACAGAAAATTCATATTCCCACTATTTATTGAAACTTTAATAATGACCTGCCCAGCAAATTGATTTTAAATGAAATTACTGGAGGATCCATGTTATATTTTTTTAACTTGAACAATTGTCATTTTTTTCTCCTTTTTGGCGATACCCACAACAATTAATTTTAAAAGTCGATAACAAGTGTTTTCATATTAAATGACATTTATAGATATACGTTTTTCCCCACTTTGCCATCAATGTCTCTACGCTACGTGCTTAAGTACAGAGGACGCGTTCACACGGAGCATACGGAAAAGTCCGCATTGTCATTTTAATTAATATTTTTGTTTTCAATTTATGGTTGGATGGGACGAAAAAGCTGTTGTATTGTTAGTGTTCTTGTTGTGATGCTGTTATCCTGATGTCGTCAACAACAGGATAACAACTGGGGTGTCAACGATGTCTCAACGGAGGACACCATTACTGACGCAATTTAATTTACCCAAGTAGAGGCGAAAAACTGTCACTTAACAACGAACACGCGTGGTCATTATTAATTTGACAATATTCAATGGATAGATGGTAGGAAGGGAGGGAGGAAGGGAGGTAGTGGGATGTTTTTTTCTGTTATTCCTGTTTTTTTTTTTTTTTGTTGTAGCTGTTGTTCTTGTGAATAAAGGTACATGGTGGGCTGGCTGACTGGCTGGCTATTGAATATTGATGGCATATCGGTATCCATGCAGCCCCAAAAACACGTGTCCATTGTTTTCGTTTCATAAATGAAATGAAAAAAAAACACTTCCTCTCTCTCTCTCCCTGCAAAGTTATTCCACGAAGTAGAAATATCTTCCTGGCTCCGTCGATAAATGAATTAATAGCTAATTAAATTAAACCCAGAACATTGTTTATTCCAATATTGGCAAAATATGGGTATTTAATGTAATTTTACAAAATTCATCCCCATTATGGCCAATTAGATTATTACACTCAGTTTGTGGTGGGATGAAGTAGAGGTTTCACATAAAATAATGAAATTTAATTAGATTTTAGCCTCATAAACATGTCGTAAAAATGCCAATTAACCTAAGGCCACTCTCTCCGGAAATTTTATACCGAACATTGCATTAGCCATAAAACAGTTGAACATCACAGCTTTATTGAGTTTTTGGAGTAACTGGATATCTATGCTCTTATGCTAATGGCTTAAATTTCGATGCAAAAGCAAAATAAAATGGCCAAAAGGCAAACTCCGAGCTAAGGTAATAAAATATTTAATTTGTAATTTGTTCGGTGTTCGGTGTTCGTTTCGAAAAATGGGAGAAGATTTTATTTGAAATTTACACCATAATGTATTTAAGATTTGACGATAATTACATGGACATGCAGGAGATTTGAAATTGAAGTAAGGAAAATTTTAAAATATATATATCTACAGGGTGAGATAAGAAAAACTGCAACAAAGTCAAAAGCTATAACTTTTAAATTTTTTTTATAGGA